>NC_041058.1:412406-492406 GCF_900634775.1 Gouania willdenowi | reverse complement strand
AACATGTTCATCATAAACCTGGCTCTCACTGATCTACTGATGTGCGTCACTCAGAGTCCTGTGTTCTTCATCAGCAGCATCAACAGGAGGTGGATATTTGGAGAGAGAGGTACATCACTAACTAACTAACTAACTAACAAAAATGAATTAACTAACTAACAAGCTAACACTAGTTAGCTAGTTAGTTATTTGGTTTGTTAGCTGCTTCTTCTCTCTCCACCTACAGCGTGTGAGTTGTACGCGTTCTGCGGCGCTCTCTTCGGTATCTGTTCTATGATCACTCTGACCATCATCGCTGTCGATCGTTATTTTGTCATCACGCGACCTTTGACCTCCATTGGTGTGTTGTCACGGAAACGAGCCCTGCTGGTCCTGGTGGCGGCGTGGATCTACTCGCTAGGCTGGAGCCTGCCGCCGTTCTTCGGCTGGAGTGAGTGGATGTTAGCATTAGCACATTGGCATTAACTGGCAACCCCTTAACAAACATGCTGACTAGCCCCGCCCCCTCTCTCCAGGTGCGTACGTTCCTGAGGGTCTCCTAACTTCCTGTTCGTGGGACTACATGACCTTCACTCCGTCGGTGCGAGCATACACCATGCTGCTCTTCATCTTTGTCTTCTTTCTGCCGCTCTTCATCATCATCTTCTGCTACATCTTCATCTTCAGAGCCATCAGAGCCACCAACCAGTGAGTTAGAACCTCCTAGCGCTGAGCGCTAACCACTACTTACCATCCAGCTGTTTACGTCTGGTCACGCCCAGAACACGGGTCAAAACAATGGGCAACAGGGCCTTTGAGGCCACTGCCCCCGCCTGTGGAACACCCTGCTAGACCACCTCAGGGCCCTGCTTTTAAGACTTAAAACTCACCTTTTTACACAAGCTGATTTTAACAGTTAATGCCTTTTTTTAGTCCTGTCTTTTAATATATGTTGTGTTGCATTGTTTTAATCTTGTAGCACTTTGAGGTTTGGTATCAAATATAAAGTGCATTACAAATAAAATGTATTATTATTATTATTATTATTATTACAGGGCGGTGAGTAAGATCAGCGGTGGTGGGCGGGACTCTCTGAGGAGCTTCCAGCGTCTGCAGAATGAGTGGAAAATGGCCAAGATCGCTCTGATCATCATCCTGCTCTACGTGTTCTCATGGTCTCCGTACTCAGCCGTGGCCCTCACCGCCTTCGCTGGGTACGAACACACACAACTAGTTAGTTACACCAGTTAGTAACTAACTACCAGCTTCTAACGATAAACAACACTGAGATGTTCCTTTGATGTTCCTTTGATGTAGATATGCAGACATGTTGACTCCGTACATGAACTCAGTTCCTGCTGTTATCGCCAAAGCTTCAGCCATTCACAACCCCATCATCTACGCCATCACACACCCCAAGTACAGGTAGCTGACTCACTGTGTCTCTGACTTAAGAACTAAGAATTCTCCTTATACAAACTCACTAACTCACTAACTCATTAACTCACTGACTCACTGACTCACTGACTCACTAACTCACTGACTCACTAACTCACTGACTCATTAACTCACTGACTCACTAACTCACTTACTCACTAACTCACTGACTCACTAACTCGCTGACTCATTAACTCGCTGACTCATTAACTCACTAACTCATTAACTTACTGACTCACTGACTCACTAACTCACTAACTCATTAACTCACTGACTCACTAACTCACTGACTCACTGACTCACTGACTCACTAACTCACTGACTCACTAACTCACTGACTCACTAACTCACTGACTCACTAACTCACTAACTCACTGACTCACTGATTCACTGACTCACTAACTCACTGACTCATTAACTCACTGACTCACTAACTCACTGACTCATTAACTCACTGACTCATTAACTCACTGACTCATTAACTCATTAACTCACTGACTCATTAACTCATTAACTCACTGACTCATTAACTCACTGACTCATTAACTCATTAACTCACTGACTCATTAACTCACTGACTCATTAACTCACTGACTCATTAACTCACTGACTCATTAACTCATTAACTCACTGACTCATTAACTCACTGACTCATTAACTCACTGACTCACTAACTCACTGACTCACTAACTCATTAACTCACTGACTCATTAACTCACTGACTCATTAACTCATTAACTCACTAACTCATTAACTCACTGACTCATTAACTCACTGACTCATTAACTCACTGACTCATTAACTCACTGACTCACTAACTCACTGACTCATTAACTCACTGACTCACTAACTCACTGACTCATTAATTCACTGACTCATTACCTCTCCTCAGGCTGACTCTAGTGAGGTACGTTCCGTGCCTAGGCATGCTGCTGTGCGTGCGTCCTGGTGAGCTCCGTTCTACCAGCAGCAGCTTCATCTCCACACGTCGTTCCACCGTCACCAGTCAGACCTCTGACCTCAGCTTTAAGAAGTCCCGCCTCTCCTCTGCCTCTGACAGCGAATCGGTGAGCTCCCAGCAGTCACACGGGGTCATGTGGGCTGAGGTTTGAGACGTGTGTGTGTCTGCGTGTGTGTGTGTGTGTGTGTGTGTGTTCAGGGACTGACTGACACTGAGGCTGACCTCAGCAGCTCCAGCTCACGAGCCGCGAGTCGTCAAGTGTCACATGACCTCAGGGACACGGAGCTGGGATTCAAACCTACGTCCAGCATCAAGATGAGGAGTCGAGACTCAGGAATCTTTGAGAGGGTGAGACGAGTCAGTGAGTCAGTGAGTCAGTGAGTCTTTGTTCTCTACAGACGTACGTAGACGTCTCTATGTTCAATGAACGCAGCAGAGTCACAAATGAGAGTAAAACCAGAGACTTTGAGAACGACTCGTTAATTAATTTGTTTGTTTCTCACAGAGCACTGACTTCACTGATGGTCATGTGACCAGAAGCTCCATTGTGCGAATCCCGAGCATTGTGGTAACCACGGAGACCAGCCCCTTCCTCCCTGTGGAACAAAACAGCTCACGGACCCGGCCCAAAGCGCCCTATAACAACGCAGGGGCGGGGCCTTCCTCATAGGTATAATATAAATATAATATAATATTAATATTAATTATTTATCTCAGAGCTAATGATGATATTTGTGATGTTTTGGTCATTCTGTTCCCCATGTTTTCTGTTCTGTTTATTTATGTAATATTTATCTCCAAATGTTCCATAAATGTGTTTTATTTGGTAAAAATAAACATTTTTTTTTTTTTAACTTAAAAGTGTGTGTGTGTGTGTTCTGTTATGTCAGCCCCACTTTTCCTTTGTGTAGTATTGCAGTACACAGGAAGTCCAGCAGAGGGCAGACTAACTTCATATATAGACGGGATATGTTTTTGTTCATGCGTGTGGTCTCTATTATTATCCTAGTCTGTGGAGGACGGCGTTGGAAGAACACTTCAGACGTTAAGTGCAAAGTCGGTGGGTGAGCAGAGGACCGTTATTAGCTTCAGGCTAAGAAGGAAGCTATGGCTACTATTAGCACGCTAGCAGCGTTTGACCCCAAGAATCAAATGTGGGATGAGTTTACTGAGATACTCAAGCAGTTTTTTGCGGCCAATGAAATGAATAATGCAGACAGACAAAAAGCTATACTTATACGTGTTGTTGAGGGGTCGACATTCAGTCTGATGCGTAACCTTCTCAGCCCAGACACGCCACGAGATAAATCCTTCCAAGAACTCGTATTCCTGATGAAAAATCACTTTGAGTCAAAGCCCATTGAAATTGTACAAAGGTATAAATTTGACTCTCGCAACAGCAATTCAAATGAAACAGTCACATATTGATGCTTTTTTGACAGATTTAAAGCTGAAAGCTTTGAATGCTTCGTGATCAGATTGTGTTTGGGATTAAAGCCTAAAAGTCAGAGAAAGAGACTGAGTTAACTCTTGCTGGTGCTGTAAGAATCTGCCACGCTAGTGAACTAGCAACATGCTAAAACATTCAGTGTAATGGCGAGGGATGCAGACAGTCCAGCATTAGCCGTAGTGTCAACCAAGAGCAGCGTACACTAAATGGCAACAGGGCACAGAGACTTTTGACTGTAAAAGGTGTGGCATCAAATATGCAATAAAACAGTGCCCGGCTTACGGAAAAATCTGCAACAAGTGTAAAGGACAAAATCATTTTGCAAAGCAATGCTTCTCAAAAAGTGAAAAGGGCCAAAATGAACGTATACAGACAGTGGAAGAAACTGCTCTCTGTGACACATTCTTTGTGGGCGTGGTATCTCATGAAGAATGAGTGGTGTACACAGAGTGGAGCAGGACCCATGGGCAGAGGCATGGGTCCTGTTTTGCGTCTGTGCGGCTCAGAGCTCTCCTTATTTGTGCATTCTTTTGTGTTTATTGTGTGTTGTACGTTTGTCTACCTACACTACTCACTACAGTGAGTGCAATACTGGAGATGCCACGACCAGAAGATAAAAAAGGTGTGTTGAGGGCACTGAGTATGATACATTTCATTGGCAAATTCATCCCTAACCTGTCTTCAAAAACAGTGCACCTGAGATAGTTGTTGTATGATGGATGTGAATTTAAGTGGTCTGACAGTCATGAAGAGGAGTGGTTAAAGACTACACCCACTACAGAGTGTGTCGGTGTTGGCGTACTATGACACATCTAAACAAACAAAAATATCAACAGACTCTTCAAAAGATGGGATTGGTTCAGTATTATTGCAAGCTGAGGGAGAGGATTGGAGGCCAATGCCTCAAGAACAATGACTACAGCTGAATGTTGACACGCTCAAATTGAGAAAGAGTGTTTACGACTTGTGTATGGCTTTGAGAAGTTCCACAGCTACAGTATGTATATGGTCTACTGACATTTGCGGCTGAAACGGACCATAAGCCACTAATTGCCATAATAAAGAAAAACCTACCAGGTAAACATATTGTTCTTGCAGACGCTCTCTCCTGAGCCACAACAAACAGTGAGAGCTCCACAGAAACCTGCTCACTGAAACACTTCCTGTATCTGACATGAAATCCAAACAGATTGCAGAAGAAACAGAGAGTCATAAAAAAATATAAAGCTTGGCTGGCCTAGAGGGGATTGTCAGCAGTACTGTAATATCAGAGCGGAGCTGAGTGTCCTTAATGGGCTTCTGCTCAGAAAAGACACAGTTGTCATTCCACTAGCAATGTGACCAGAGATGCTAAAAAGACTGCATGAGGGGCATCGAGACATAGAAAAATGCAAGAGATGAGCAAGAACAACCATATACTGGCCAGGAATAAATACAGACATTGTCAGAATGGTCTCAAGTTGTGAAACGTGTCTAAGACATCAAGAGCCCATGATAATAACAGACTTTCCAGAAGAACCTCTACTGTAAAGTGTCTTGAGATACCATTGGTTATGATTTGGCGCTATACAAATAAAAGATTGATTGATTGATTGATTGAACCGTGGCAGAAAGTTGGGGCTGATTTGTTTCACCTGGATGAAAAGAATGATCTGCTGGTAATTTATCAAACTATCCAGAGATGGCGCTACTGTGGTATTGGACACATGAAGCCTATACTTATGAGGGATTCCTCAGATTGTGCACAGTGACAATGGACCTTGTTACAGTTGGAAGGAGTTTAAGGACTTTGCTGAGGAATGTGATATCAGACATGTGACTTCAAGCCCCCTGTTCCTCCAGTCTAATGGAAAAGCAGAAAAAGGAGTGCACATAGTTAAATAAATACTCACACACTCAAGGAAGTGACTTCATGATTGACGGGTACTTCTGTGTCAAATATATACAAGTGTGTTTAGTGTTTTGCAAATCACTGTGTATTGTTTTGCAAAAAGTCTGAGGCTGATATTGTGCTTATGGTGGTGCACATCATGTTTTACTTCTTAAGTGTAAGGTTTTGAAAATTGTATAATACCTTGAGTTTTACTGCTTAAGCAATTCGGAAAAAAACTGTAAGAGTTTTGACTAATGCTTGTTAGCAAGTGAAAAAAACTGTAAAACTAAAAGTGAACGAACAAATTAAATGACTATTTATAATATTTGGATGAAAAACATGTATAACAACCAAACACATTCTGTAAAACACTCATTTCTCACAGCACTGACAGCAGAGCCACAGCAGGGATAACTTTATCCTGGTTATTAACCTGATCTGCAGCAGGTTAGCTGTAGAGGCTAAATCACCATGGTTACAGGTTAGCTGTAGAGGCTAAATCACCATGGTTACAGGTTAGCTGTAGAGGCTAAATCACCATGGTTACAGGTTAGCTGTAGAGGCTAAATCACCATGGTTACAGGTTAGCTGTAGAGGCTAAATCACCATGGTTACTTGTCCAGGATAAACTTGGCCTGCTTTCGTTTAACTGACTTGCGGATAAGTTTATCCAGGATAAATAATTTTTCCAGGCTTTATCCCTTATTCTGGTTTTGTGCAACACCCCCCAGGACCATGACGACTTTGATGGATATGTCCCACCCACTCACTCAGCTGTTCCCCCTCACTGAGGATGATTGTAATCAAGAGCACCCTCACACACACACCCACACACACACACACACACACACACGCAGACACACACACACACACACACACACACACCCACACACACACACACACACACACACACACACACACACACACACACACACACACACACACACACACACACACACACACACACACACACACAGTTTAACTCCACCCGCCTCGTTCCTGCAGACTGACTCACTGAGTTTAAAACACAAAGGTCGGAGGTCATACTCTCACACACACTAAACAACACAAAGAAACACACATGAAATACTAGAAGACACACAAAGACAAAAAACTAGCTTAGTGTGTGTGTGTGTGTGTCTGACCTTCTCTTTAATCTCTTTGGTATTCAGTTTTTTATCTGGTTGAGATAACGAGATGTTTCCTGAGGGAAACCTCCCCTCCTCCTTAGCCCCCCCCCCACCACCCCCGGTCCAGAACAATCTCTGTCTAAATGTGTCTGAGTGAATCACGGCGCTCCATGAATACTCGTTGAATATCTGAGGGTGAATATCTGGTGTCTCCTTTCACTCCCTATAAGTCCTCCTCTCCTCCCACTCTGCTCTGGGACCTTCTCACACTATTCTGGTCACTTGTGGTCGGTCTCAGCTGCTGACGCTCCTCTTCCTCATCACCTCTACACTTCCTCTTCTTCACCTCCGTCCTCGGCCCGTACAGGATGAGCTCTTACAGTGTGACTTTGGCCGGCCCCGGGCCCTGGGGCTTCAGACTACAGGGAGGGAAGGACTTCAACACGCCGCTCACCATCTCTAGGGTAAGGAGGACCACCATATGGAACCCACTGTCTATCATAAATCACACATGGAACCCACTGTCTATCATAGACTTTGATCCAGGGTGGGGGGTGGAGTCAATTCATGATTTGTAGAATGATTCAAATTCTATCTTCATTTGTCTTCAAACATCCTCCAATGGATGGATCAGGACTGTAGATGTATGAAGGATAGATCTGGTCATGTCATTTGTCATAGACGTACAGACTAGAAAAACATGCTAGAGTATTAGCACGTTTGCCTCTATGGAAACACCTGGTGCTAGACTAGATCATTGGTTACTTTTACTAAGACAGTCTCTGTGCTGTGATTGGCTCCAAAGCCAGACTGAAAGCTCTGTATAAATTGTTCCTATGTAGATGATCACATAGTTGACCTGTGATGACTTTTTCAAGAATTAGATATTGGTCTATAAATGGACAAGTCACTAGAATCAAGGGTTGGTTTTTTAAGGAGAGGTTTGATTACAGAGGTTTTAAAGGCCTGTGGTTCATAACCTGTTACTATAGATGTATTAATCCAGTTCATCATATTAGTGCTGATTAGTGGAAGAACATCTTTAAATAGTGGAGTTGGGATTTGATCTAAAAGACAGGTTGTTGGTTTAGAAGCACTAACTATTGAGGTCAGTTCAGATAGACCAATTGGAGTGAAACTATGTAAATAAAAGCTGCATGTTGAGGATATTTCAGGAGCTGCTTTGTTTAATAAAGTATTGAGCACTCCTGCAGGGGGGACATTAGCTTTGTTTCTAATTGTTATAATTTTATCAGTAAAGAAGTTGATGAAGTCGTCACTGCTCAGGTTGACAGGAATAGAGGGTTCAACAGAGCTGTGGCTATTGGTGGGCGTGGCTACAGTGTTGGATAGAAACCAAGGATTGTTCTTGTTTTCCTCTATTAAAGTGGATAATAGGAGGTTCTAGCTTTGCGGAGAGCTTTTTTGTAAGTTAACAAACTTTCTCTACAGACAGTATGAACTTCTACCTTGCTTGAGGAGAGCTACTTCCTTTCTAATTTTCACGATGCCTGTTTTAGAAGACACAATTCAGATTTATACAAGGGAGCGACCTTTTTATGACATATCGTCTTCTTTTTAAGTGTAGCAACAGCATCCAGAGCTGTGTGCACTGACAACATTGCACTGTTGACAAGATCATCTATTTTCTCTGTCGTTAGACATTGATAGCTACTCTCTGTTGAGATATCATATGGATCAGAGGTAAACAGTGATGGAAGTAAATCTTTAAATCTAGCTACAGCTTTTTCAGACAGTGATCTACTATAGTGTACTCTACTCTCAGAGTTTAATCAGGCTGATATTCTGAATTCAAAGGATAACAGGAAGTGATCTGAAAGAATAGGATTTTGAGGATAAATTATCAGGTGATCAATATCTAAACCATATGTAGAACAAGGTCCAGGGCATTATTAAGATAATGAGTTGGTTTGTTTACATTTTGTGTCAAGCTGATTGAATCTAATAGTGAGATAAATAATTTATTTAAGCTGTTGTTTTTATCATCAACATGAATGTTAGTCACCTACTATGATAACTTTATCAGTGCTCAGCACCAGATTAGTGACAAAGTCAGAGAATTCAGAGAGAAACTCTGAATATGGACCAGGAGGAGATAAACTATAACCAGTAAAGTGGGTTTTTCTGTCTTGTTTTTTGGGATTACACATTTCAAGAGAGAGGCTTTCAAATGAATTGTGGTTAGATCTGTTCATGTCTTTAGTTACAGACGTATAAAGAATAGATCTGTTTCTGTATTTAGTTACAGACAGTTACAGACTAAACATAAGCAGAATATACATTTAATTTTGATATATTGATATACATTGTATATATTTTTCCACATAGTTATACTCTTTGTTTTGTAGCTTTCCTGTTGATTGCTCTGGTTCCAGCCTCAGGATGATATTTGTAGGGCTGGCCTTTATGTTATAGCTTTTATCCAGTCATAATTAGCCATCATGTGTTGCCAGGGTCTAAAATCTGGCCTTAGGCCTTTAGAATCGTTAACCAATTAGCTTTCGAGTTGACCATGGTAGCCTGACCTGCTGTAGCACCAGTCAGTGCTGTTGACAGTTCACGCCAATGGACCTTTTTTTTTTTTTTTTTTTTTTTACAGCAATGGTGGTTCATGGAGCCTCTTAATAGTTCCTGGAAGTGAGCAGTTGAGTATTGCAGTCCAATGGAGCTAGAGCGGATTAGACAGTTTGGGATGCACTTTTGAACAGTGAGACGTTTAAATAATAAATAATCATGTTGGATATTATTTTTATTATTATTAACTCTATTATTCAAGTAAACACGCCCACGCAGGTATATTCATATAGGGCCATCATCTTCCAAGATGACGCTGGGTCAATGTGCCGTCAGTCACACATACATATGATGGTGTATGGTATACAGTAAATATTGTAAATCAATGCAGCTTCGGCTTTGTCTTCGGGTGGACTCGACTTTGGCTGCTGACACGCAATAACTCAACATTCAGAGCTGGGACTGTGCCGTTCCAGGCATCAGTGGAAAGGTCTGGTCCTCCCGAGCCCGAAAATGTCTCCTTGCGGTAGAGTCTGAATTGAGCCCACTGGAGACCAAATTCACCCTGGAGTGCCATGCATGCTTCTGTGCACTCCAGGTGCACGGAAGCATGCATGGCCCCTCCTCATCCTTGTTAATGGTGTTGCTCCCACCAGCACCGTGAGGACAGAGGACTGACACTGTCTCGTCCCAATCATCTGTTTTTAACGTGACACATGAGGAAGCAGGTGACAGCGTTGACAGCTCTGAGGTACAGTAGGCTGCAATGACATGACAAACACTATCCATCCATCACATTTGTTTCCATGTAATGAAGTAGTGTCAGGGACGTTGCAGACCAGATGGCTCCAGAGGTCCAGATCTGGCTCGGGGGGCGCTGGGTTGACTGGTGTAGGACCTCGCTGAAGGCCCAGGTGTGAATGCACGGCCCGCCACTGGTTACAGATGTACAGTCTGTGCAGCGGTCATTTCATATTCCTTCTTTGTTGACATTGTTTTGTGTTTTTTATTCTCATAATAATGAAACTTATAATCAATTTTATATAGTGCTTTATCATAGACACTCAAAGACACTTTACAGAACTAAGACATTATTTTTTCATTCTACACTTACTGGTGGTAAGCTACTATTGTAGCCACAGCTGACAGACAGACTGACAGAAGCGAGGCTGCCATAGTGAACCATAGGCCCCTCCCACCACCACCAACACTCACTCACACACTAGACAATGTGGGTGATGTGCCTTGCCCAAGGACACATTGACAGATACCACAGCAGTGACTGTCCCCCACTGTGGCCCCTGGAACTCTCAGTGGTCTCCATCATCTACTGACCAGGACCAGACCTGCTGATCTTCACAGAACCAGATCAGCCAATCACAGGCTGGGATGGACATGATTATTGTGTTGTGACGATAAAGTTGTAGGTTCTCTGAGAACTCTGTGGAAGCCCTCGTCCCTGACCTTTGACCTTAGTGTGAGGGGGATCTGAGGTCAGGAGAGCTCACAGCCTGTGTGTGTGTGTGACTGTGTGTGTGACTGTGTGTGTGTGACTCTGTGTGTGACTGTGTGTGTGTGCGTGTGTGTGTGTGCGTGTGTGTGTGCGTGTGCGTGTGTGTGTGTGTGTATTTTGAACCTGCTGTGGACTCATATTTTAGGGTTTTGTGGGTTTTTATGTCACCCTGTGTGTTGTACTGATGTGAAGACTTCCTGTTTGCACTTGCTGAGATATATGATATGTGAGGTAACACACACACACACACACACACACACACACACACACTGAGGTCTGCAGTGTAACAGTGAGTAGCTGGAGCTGCTGACAGGCTCGATGCTTTTTATAGACTTTTCTACAGGACGAGAACAGATAAAGGTTGATCTGATGGTTCTAATCTAGTCCTCCTGGTGGTATCTGATGGTCCATAGCTCTGTTAGATGCTGAAGTCTGGACCTGAGTTACAGAGCGTCTCCTCCAGGAGCTCCAGAGTCCACCATCATAGTGTCAGGAGTATGGTACTGGTCTGCCTCGTTGCCCCGGGTAACAAGCAGTGAAAAGTGTCGCCCCCCCTTACACAGATGGAGGCAGGCGAACCTGAGCTCTGTCATGACCTCCTGCAGGGACAAAGGTCAAAGGTCATGGCATCACTGCTAAAATAGATGCAGAGGTGTGTGTGTGTGTGTGTGTGTGTGTGTGTGTGTGTGTGTGTGTGTGTGTGTGTGTGTGTGTGTGTGTGTGTGTGTGTGTGCGTGTGTTGTGTCAGATTCTCTACACTGATTCTAGAGCTATGGTTAGGATGTCAGAATGTTAACTTCTAACCTGAATACCTGAACACACACACACACACACACACACACTGTGGATGAAGAATACCTAAATGTTGTGATTTGTTTTTGTAATAAATGAAGTCTGAGGTGTGATCAGTGGTCTGATCCCTCCAGCTCGTAGAGGAGACCTGAAATTCTCAATAAATGTCTGGTCTGCTGCATGTGCCAATCATTCACTAAGTTTTATAGAGAATTTCAACATATTTTTAAACAAATGTTTTATGTGTCTGTAGGGTCTGTAGGTGTGTCTGTAGGGTCTGTAGGTGTGTCTGTAGATTCTGTAGGTGTGTCTGTAGGTGTGTCTGTAGGTGTGTCTGTAGGTTCTGTAGGTGTGTCTGTAGATTCTGTAGGTGTGTCTGTAGATTCTGTAGGTGTGTCTGTAGGTGTGTCTGTAGGGTCTGTAGGTCACTTCCTGCTCTGTGTACAGATCACTCCAGGCTCTAAGGCGTCCCAGGGAAACCTGATCCAGGGGGATGTGATCGTAGCGATCGATGGTGTGAGCACTGAGGGGATGACTCACCTGGAGGCTCAGAACAAGATCAAGATGGCCACCTACAACCTGTCCCTCACTATGGCCAAGTAAGCTGGGTCAGAGGTCAGAGGTCAGGGGTCAGAGACCTGGATCTGATCCAGATTGAGTCTGCTGTACAAAACCTTAGATCAGAAACATGACCTTGTGTAAAACTACCTAACTTCTGAGCTTTATTTTGAAATGCAGCCTGTAGTTGCACTTCCTGTTTCCTGAGGTGAGCTTCCTGTCACAGTGTGTCCTCTCTGTGTGCCCAGGGCAAAGCGCCCCCCCCCCATGGCCGCGCCCAGGATGGACGCCACCACCATCCCTCTCATCCCTCACCAACAGGTAACTCACCCACAATGCAACACTGCAGGAGACAGAGAGAGACAGAGAGAGAGGTAGATCAGAGCTCAGGTAGAAACATAAACGAAACGATCATTAATTTAACAAGTTTTAATTTGAAAAACCAACCACATGCTCACGTTTCCTGTAATGGTGTAACGTGACACCACACTGATCACATGACCCCTGGTTAGGTAAACGGCTCCAGGCCTGCAGTGACAGAGTCGCCCCACAGGAGGCAGTATAACTCCCCCATCAGCCTGTACTCACAGGACACGCTGAGGAAAATGGCCGCCATGCAGGCCGGGTACGTAAGGTCAGAGGTCAGGGAGCACGTGTTCCTCAGAGAGCTTCACCATTGGACCACAGAAGAAGATTTGACCTCTGAAATCTAATCTAATCTAATCTATCAATCTGATGTCATTAATCTAGACTATAGTGAGTTTATTCTTTATCTAAATGTTAATGTGAGGACTCTGAGGACATGCTGACCTTTGACCCCCATCTGAAGGAGAAACGCTCCTGAAAAAACCCTTTAGATGAGTTTGAGCTTCTGTTTAAATACTATAGATAATCTACCATAGATAATCTACTATAGATAATCTACTATAGATAATCTACTATAGATAATCTACTATAGATACTCTACTATAGATAATCTACTATAGATAATCTACCATAGATAATCTACTATAGATAATCTACCATAGATAATCTACTATAGATAATCTACTATAGATAATCTACTATAGATAATCTACTATAGATACTCTACTATAGATAATCTACTATAGATAATCTACCATAGATAATCTACTATAGATAATCTACCATAGATAATCTACTATAGATAATCTATTATAGATAATCTACTATAGATACTCTACTATAGATAATCTACTATAGATAATCTACTATAGATAATCTACCATAGATAATCTACTATAGATAATCTACTATAGATAATCTACCATAGATAATCTACTATAGATAATCTACTATAGATAATCTACTATAGATACTCTACTATAGATAATCTACTATAGATAATCTACTATAGATAATCTACTATAGATAATCTACTATAGATAATCTACTATAGATAATCTACTATAGATAATCTACTATAGATAATCTACCATAGATAATCTACTATAGATAATCTACTATAGATAATCTACTATAGATAATCTACTATAGATAATCTACTATAGATAATCTACTATAGATAATCTACTATAGATAATCTACTATAGATACTCTACTATAGATAATCTACTATAGATAATCTACTGTAGATAATCTACTATGGATAATCTACGATAGATAATCTACTATAGATAATCTACTGTAGATACTCTACTATAGATACTCTACTATAGATAATCTACTATAGATACTCTACTATAGATAATCTACTATAGATACTCTACTATAGATAATCTACTATGGATAATCTACGATAGATAATCTACTATAGATAATCTACTATAGATACTCTACTATAGATAATCTACTATAGATAATCTACTATAGATAATCTACTATAGATACTCTGCTATAGATACTCTACTATGGATACTCTACTACAGATACTCTACTATAGATAATCTACTATAGATAATCTACTATATAATCTACTATAGATAATCTACTATAGATACTCTTTAGTAGATATATCAATAATGAACACCATGAGGGAACAGAATGGTGTGTGTGTGTGTGTGTGTGTGTGTGTGTGTGTGTGCGTGTGTGTGCGCGCACTGATGTTTTCTCTGCTCACACACTTTGAGCAGAGCCTGCTGACCTCACTTCCTGTTCACTTCCTGTTCACTTCCTGGTCACTTCCTGTTCACTTCCTGATCCCTTCTCTTCCTCTTCCTGTGTTGAAGGTCTTTTCTCCTCCTGCTGCTCCATCCTTCCTCTCCTCGTCTGCTGAGTGAGTGCCTGCACGTCTGTACAAGTTACTATAGTAACCAGTTACTAGTTAGTGCTTTTTATTGTAGATGTATATAGATAGATCAGCTGTTTGTTGAATGATTAATTAATTCATTGATTCATCAGAGGATGATCAGCTATGGATGACTTTTAATTATATTTATGATGGAGATGAAGGTCAGAGTGAGGCTGACACACACACACACACACACACACACTGTTTATGATTTTTCTCCATCATCATCGACATCGTCTCGGGCGGGGCGGTTTTCAGCTTTTCCTGTTCTGAGCATGTTTGACCTGCACGTGACCTTTAACCTTCACCCCCCACCCCCCACAGCCCCTCCCTTAGCGCTCAGCGACCAATCGAAGTGAAGGGTCCCGGGGGGAAGGCCACCATCATTCACGCCCAGTACAACACGCCCATCAGCTTGTACTCACAGGACGCCATCATAGATGCTATCGCTGGACAGAGCCAGGGGCAGCACGCCGCAGGGTGAGAACCTGCAACCTCCTCTGAGTGTGTGTAACGCTACTAATCAGATTACAATCACACACAGCCAGCACTGTGTGTGTGTGTGTGTGTGTGTGTGTGTGTGTGTGTGTGTGCGTGTGTGTGTGTGTGTGTGTGTGTGTGTGTGTTGTACATCACACACCACAGACGTGTTCACATCATTACTAATGTTGATTTATGTTTTAGTTTTTTGTGATAACGATAATTTTCTTTCTAACATTGTAGATGTAGATCTTTTAGTGACAAACACTGAGAGGTTGATCTACATTAAAACATCTACTGACGTCTGTAGTAAAGTTCACTGAATACAAACCTGTAGATAATATAAAGGAGGAGATGATCATTTAAATTAATACACTTTTAAGGCTCGATTATTGTTTAATATTATTATACAGTTAAATCTGTAGATCACAGCTCTTTGAAGTTATGATGTCACAGTGAATTGTGACGCTGCTCTTGAAAGTGATGTGTCGTGGGTTTGCGTCCCGCTTCAGCGTTTTTTTATGACATATTTTATGACGTATAGATGACTCTGATGATAATATTACATTAAAATCAATATAAATGATTAGATATGAAGCATCAGTCACTGTGTTTATATCCAGTGTAACAGGAGGACTCTCTATACAGACATCCTATGATGCTGACACGTCTCCTCAGACACATTTTATTCATATTATTCACCACTCGTCACGTCACTGAAGACATAAAGTGATGATGTGATCATAAAGTGTTATTAATTACAGGTGATTTAAGCCACTATAGTCACTGAAGACTGAACACATCTTTAGAACAGGATCATATTCATCAAAAACCAGCTTATTTCACCATCAGAGTGAATAAATCACTATTTTCTGTTTGGTTGCCATGGCAGCTCGAGTCATCTCTGATCCATTGATGATGGCTTTTTATCGGTCTTGTGCACGTAACTGACCAAAGGTTTACATACTCAGGGTTGATTGATCCACTTCATACCAGCTGTAATGAATCAGATACACAGAGTTTACCATGGAGGGTATGTTGACCTAGAGTTTATGGATAAACTCAGAGTTTGTTAACCTTCCTTTATGGAACACCCCTCTGAAGATAAACAAAGATAAACATAGATAAACAAAGTGAGCGTTTCTCCTTTTGTCTGATTGTTGACTTTGTGTTTGTGTTTTATTGTTTAGTGTAAACAACATGTTTGTGTTTGTTAACGTCATCAGTTGTTCTTTAACTGTTACTTGTTCATGATTCACAATAGAAAATAATATCCATATTGGCCTCTTATTTTGAAGGTTCAGTCTTCTAAAGTTACATAAATAATTAAGATATATTTAGAAGTAATTATGTTATTTGAAAAATGTGATGTGATTTTTTAAATGTATTTATTAATTAGAAATGTTGATATTTGTTTGTTATTAATAATTACTTTGTTAAATGAATAAATTAGGAAATATACATTTCTTATTTTTACTGTTATTGTTGTTGTTTTGTTGTTATTTGCTCAAACTAAGCTTTATCTTGTTCTGACTAAAATTGCTTTTGTGGATTAAAAAGTTCGAAGTCGACCCCCTGAGGCTCCTCCCACCTGGTGCTGTGGGCGGGGCTGAGTCTGTGTGTGGTTGCAGTAGTGCAGCGGTGGTCAGCGATTGGCCGGTGGACGTGTCGTCACCTGTCTACCAGGCCGTGCTCGCCGCTGAGAGCGATGGCGGCGTTGAGCGAGTGTCGGTGCGAGCGCAGTCCAAGAGCTTCAGGATCCTCACGCACGCCACATGCACGGAGGGCGGTGTGTTCAAGGACCAGCACATATTTTTCAAACACTCGTGTCTCTGTTAGCCAATCACTGACCTCTGAGCACGGCAAGCTAACAATCAGTCACCAGTTAAGGTTGTTGACCTTTGACCTTTGACTCCGGGAATCACCCAGCTAATGTCACGACAGCACAGCCTGGTTGAGCTCTCTGCTGCCACCTACTGACCTGAGGAGTAACTGATGACCCGCTAAGTATTAACCCACGCGTGAGTGGCTGATGACTCAGCACTTTGTGACTCTCACACTGAGGCATGATGGGAAACGGCCTTTTGAACCAGTGTGTCTGTTACAGTGATGGAGGACGAGCTGAGGATGAGGAGCAGGTAAATACACACCTCTACATCTTCATCTTCCTCCTCTTCCTCCTGTGATGATGACGCTCTGTAGCTTCATTCCTTCACTCCACTCTCTGTTCCTGAGTCATGATGATGATGACGATGATGATGATGATGATGATGACGATGATGATGAAAGCTCTGAATGTTTCTAAGGATGTGATTAAGTCATTTTTTTTGTAGAAAAGAGGTTTTGTTTAGGATAATTTAACTTTAAACTTATGCTACAATGTTAGATGATAATATCGTATTCATCCATCCATCATCCATCCAATATCTATCTTCTCCTGCTTGTCCTACTTGGGTTGGGGGGCAGCAGCAGGAAAACCATCCATGCTTCCCTCACTCCTGAACCACACCCAGTGGATGTACTTGACTCCTCCCCTTGGGGCGGGATCATCAGCGACCCGTAGAAGGCGCTCTGTAGCTCCATTCTGGGCGAAATGTGCTTCCTCTGATTTAGTAACGCGCGTGGGTTTGGAACCGTTCTGATTCTGACCCGTCAACTGTTTGACCTGAGAGACCCTACTGAGGGATTAATAGGATCCTCCACCGTTTTTACAAATCCATCCTAATGTGTGTGTGTAGTGTGTGTGTGTGTAATGTGTGTGTGTGTGTAATGTGTGTGTGTGTGTGTAGTGTGTGTGTGATGTGTGTGTTGTGTGTGTGTGTGGTGTATGTTGCATGCGTCGCTGTGACTCCTCTGCTCTCTCTCACTAACCGCTCTACGCTCTAGCCCTACTGGGCATGCTCCAGCTGACTCCGCCCCCAATGCTGCTGCTCCACCCCCTAGTGCTGCTGCTCCAATCCTGGATGCCTTTAACAGGTAACCAATCAGCTGTGAGTAACTTGGTTAGCTTTGGTGTTGTTGGACTAGTTTATGGTTGAGTGTGTTTGAACCCAGACTGGTTCAGATTAACCAACATTAACTAGTCCTCTATGTTAGTTATTGATCACCTGATTGATTTTACTCGTATTAAAACTCTGGTTCTGTGTTTTCAGTCAGTTTGGTTCGCCCCCTCCCATGCATCAGCAGGCTCTGCCCCCTCAGCAATACCAGCAGGCCCCTCCTCAGCAGGCCCCGCCCCCTATGCATTACCAGCAGCCCCCGCCCCCTCAGCATTACCAACAAATCCCAATGCAGTACCAGCAGCCACCCACCCAGCAGGCTCCACCCACCCAGCAGAGCTCAATTCAGATTCCTGTAGGCTCCTCCCCTCCGAAGGTGGTGAGCACTGCCTGTATTTACCCGTCCCAGCCAGGTGAGGCGCTCTTTGGTTTAAATCAGGGCCGTTTAGAGAGAGAGTTGTGACAATGGTTCAAAATGCTCGACCGTCACATGATTCATGTAGACTCAAATAGTTCCTCAGAAGATTTTAATCCATTGATTCTAAGAGACATAACTGGGATTTTCCGTAATTTGTTATCAATAACTGCATTGATTTGCAATATTTATACAGTACACATCATGTGTTTGTGTATATAATGATAACATACTGAAGATATAATATAATAATCCACCAACATGCTTTAATGCACATGTTAATGGGTTTAGATACGCTGATAATAATAATAGTATTATCCAATATAATTATTTAAACGTCTTACCGTTCAAAAGTGCATCACAAACTGTCTAATCTGCTCTAGCTTCATTGGCTACAATAGTAAACTAATCACTTCCTGGAACTGTTGAGGCTCCATGAGCCGCCATTGCTGTAAAAAAACGGACCATTGGATTGAACCGAGTTGTCGCTACTTTCTCTCTAAACGGCTCTGGTTCAAATTAATGCGTTCATCACATGTTTTACCGCCTGTGTTCATTAGCTCCCCCAGCGCCAACCTCGGCTCCGCCCTCGGACGCATCTGCCTCCTCCAATAGGCCGCCCTGGATCACCGACACCAGCTTTGCCGACAAGTTTGAGCCCAGTAAGACCACCACCACCACCACCATGAAGATGCTGCCGCAGGCTGCCCCGCCTCCGCCCGCCTACATCCCCAACCCCTCGCAGGCGGCTCCCAGCCCCGCCCCCATGACCTCAAGCCCTGCCCCTTTCTCACCTGTTGCAAGAGGTGTGGCCCAGCGGGCGGAGAGATTTGCCGCCAGCAGCCGCACGCCACTGTGCGGTGCCTGCAACAGCGTGATCAGGTGACCTTTGACCCTGCGTCGTAAACAGGAATTATGATACTGTGCTCACAGGAAGTCGTGTGTGTGTGTGTGTGTGTGTGTGCAGAGGGCCGTTTCTCGTAGCTCTGGGGCGCTCGTGGCACCCTGAGGAGTTTAACTGTCACTACTGTCACATGTCGTTGGCTGACGTCAGTTTTGTAGAGGAACAAAACAGCGTTTACTGTGAGAACTGCTACGAAGAGTTCTTCGCCCCAACCTGCGCTCGCTGCAGCACCAAGATCATGGGGGTGGGACTCACCTACACACACACACACACCTGCACACATACCTCTACACACCTTTCGTACACTAAGTTTATCTTTTTATTTTGTGCGCTCAAGCATCTATACCTAGCTTAGTTAGCGTAGCACTCGTTAGTGTGTTTGTATAAACAGATTTAACTCGTTTGACGGCTAAATGTTAAAACTTAACTATTTGTCTGTAATTCATGTAATAATATTGCTTTGCTATAAAAGAGTAGATAGTTTGACAAGGATTCACACCCTGAAGGACAAGATATTAATCAATTAAAAGTGATCTGGGACACTTGAACTCAATCATGGATGGCACCTCGGCAAGTGTTAATGTAATATTAATAATAATTAATATTATCATAATACACACGTGTAACACACACACACCTGTGTTGATGCTACAGGAAGTGATGCACGCACTGCGTCAGACGTGGCATACGACCTGCTTTGTGTGCGCAGCGTGTGGGAAAGCCTTCGGGAACAGTTTGTTCCACATGGAGGACGGAGAACCGTACTGTGAGAAAGGTACGGACACACGTTACCATGGTTACACACACATCTGATGACCTGTGTGTGTGTGTGTGTGTGTGTGTGTGTGTACAGACTACATCGCTCTGTTCAGCACCAAATGTCACGGTTGTGACTTCCCGGTAGAAGCTGGAGATAAGTTCATTGAAGCTCTGGGACACACCTGGCACGACACCTGCTTTGTTTGCGCGGTATGTTTACCATGCTAACGTTAGCTAGTTAGCTAGTTAGCTGGTCTAACTCTTGCCGTGTGTGTGTGTGTTTGCAGGTGTGTCACGTGAACCTTGAAGGTCAACCTTTCTACTCTAAGAAAGACAAACCTCTGTGTAAGAAGCACGCGCACGCCATCAACGTGTAGAGCGCCCCCTGTTGGATCCTCACAGAAACGTCAGCACAACTTCCTGCTGTCGTTACATTTTCAGGATGTTAGTCGTTACTGCGACGTTTTAGTTTTAAATACAACATTTAAAACAGTTTAAACATCCCGACAATGAACAAATGAGCTGCGATTGACGTAATATTTAAATATGTCATATTTATTAATGTTTGTTGATGTTTTGTCAACACGGTGCTCTGCCTTTGTTCCACTTCTTATTTTAACACTAACATGCATTGATTTTAGTGTGAATTCACAGATATTTTATTTAATCACACACTAAACATGAAATAACTTTTATCTAAACATTCTAAAGGTTTTTAACTTACAATATTGATCAATGCTTCCAAGAAAATACCCATTTAAGACCCATTCAAATAAACTCTACCCATGTGGCCAAAATATGAACTACAGCTGCAAATTCTACATTTTTTTCTAAAAAAGATTGAAGTTGTTTTTAATAAATCTTAAGATGTTTTCCTTACACTTTAAAAAGTAAAGATATTAACCTGATAGTGGACATATTTTCAGGTATTTTATAAATGTAGTTTGTGGTCTCCATTATTTCAACATTTTACAAAATCAAGAAAAAGCTATTTATTATATAATAATAATAATAATAATGTTGACATCCTGGTCGGTAATGAAGTTTGGGTTAATTGAGTTAAAATCTCGCTCTGGTTCAGTTCTTCTGCATTAGGTCAAAGGTCAAAGGTCAGAGGGATAAACTGTAGGAAACCAGTCTGACAGAGATTTAGATCATTTTACACATTGGAGCGTTGATTCCTTCAAATAGTTTTTGCGCAAACATGGCATCGGTCTCCGAGGCAGAAAGACCAAGTTAGCTGCTAAAGCTAATGCTGCTAAAGCTAATGCTGTTAAAGCTAATGCTGCTAAAGCTAATGCTGCACACAAGCTATAAAATTCTGTTTTTCCTGACTTTTCAAACCGTTTCAGCTTGTGGTGTTACTCCAGTTCACTTATAGACATGTCCTTCTTGTGAACTTCCTTTAAATTTGTAAATGTAATTCAAATAATATGTTAATAAAAATAATCATGGCCCTGGTTAGTGAATGATTAACCTCGTAAATTTACCTTTTCACAGTGAGAACTCATACTGTCCTTTTCACACTCAGAAATCTCACTTGTCCCATCAATAATGATAATATATTTTATTTATAAGTGCTCTTCAAAAACTCTAAAATACTTTACAGTTGTTAAAACAATTACACAAAAGTTAAAAGCTTAGGAGTGTAAACAGAGGAGGTCTGTTGCTTTAATTCTGTTTCTAACATCAGATTTACTAAAGTGCTTGAATATGAGCATCATTCCCAGATAGTCTGTGGTTTCATTCATCAGAGGTTTATTCCATAAACTAGGTTATGTTCAAACTCTGAGTATCTCATTCCTAAACGTGAGGTATGTTCTTCTCTGAGTATGTTACCATGGTAACATTGTCCGTGAACTAAACCTGGTTTTATCAAATAAACCCTGGGTTTCTACCTGGCTCCGCCCACCTGAACACTTTAATGAACCTTAACACTTTTCTCTGAAACACATTAGTGACATCACACACCACAGACGTGTTCACATCATTACTAATGTTGTGTTGATTTATGTTTTAGTTTTTTTGTGATAACAGTAGTTTCTATGCAGACATCCTATGATGCTGACACGTCTCCTCAGACACATTTTATTATTATTATTCACCACTCGTCACGTCACTGAAGACATAAAGTGATGAAGTGATCATAAAGTGTGACTAATTACAGGTGATTTAATCACTATAGTCACTGAAGACTGAACACATCTTTATAACAGGATCATATTCATCAAACACCAGCTTATTTCACCATCAGGGTGAATAAATCACTATTTTCTGGGTGGTTACCATGGTAGTTTGAGTATTCTCTGATCCATTGATGATGTCTGTTTATCGTGCACATCAGTAACCCAAGGTTTACATACTCAGGGTTGATTGATCCACTTCATACCAGCTGTAATGAATCAGATACACAGAGTTTACCATGGAGGGTATGTTGACCTAGAGTTTATGGATAGACTCAAAAAACTAAACATTTATACAAAAAGTACACAAAACGACAACAGAAATGCACAAAAAATATACAAAAAGGCTCCAGAAAATCATACATTACAGAAAAATACACAAAAAAACAACAAAAATATGAAATTGACTCAAAATACACAAAACTAAATATTTATACACAAAATGACAACAGAAATGTACAAAACTACACTAAAAAAGATACAAAAATACACAAAATGACTCCAGTATTACATTACAATGGCAACAAAAACAATAATTACACAAAAAAATGCACAAAAAGACAATAGAAAGATACCAAAATACACATAATGACTTTAAAAAACATGCATTACAGAAAAATATAAAAATTAGTAAAAAACACATTTATTAGTTATTATGTTCATGTCTCATAGAATTAAACCAGATAAATCACACACACTATTTTATTTTACACCCATAAATAAACCCTTTATAACACTACAGAGTACAGTATGTACACCTCTATGAACTGTATATACAACCTTCAAACACATACTTATTTGGACATAATTAACTCTACTTAAGCTCCTCCCACTATATGAATACATACTACCGACGGACACTGTACTAGTTTATATAAGATAAAGTTTTTGTAGAAACGTTTATTTCTAATAGTTATAGCAGCTCCTGGTGGCCATGAGTGGAACCGCAGCTTTAAAATCACATTCAGGTCAACCTGGTGGTCAATAGAGGAACTGCAACAACATACAATACATTTGATTTATTTTAACAGACATGAAAGGAAAAGTGCTTTTTATTGTTGTTCAGATATGACATGATTTGCATATTTAGCGTCATCTCGTGTCTACTGGACAAACTACTCACTTTAGTAACTTAAATAAATACTTAGAAATTAGAAATGTTTGATAAAAGAAAGGAAAAGGCCAATTAAACACAAACTTTAGACCGTTTTCAACAATCACATTTCCCCAAATTCCTAAAAACAAACCAAAGGATTTTCTGTTCCTGCAGTTATTGATGACAGTAAACCATATACTGTAAACTGCTAGTTATAATTGATCTACACTAGTCCCACTTTACTGTCAGTAAACTGTACGATAAATATCAATGTTAGTGAAGCGTCAAAGTTGTGATATTTTATACAGTTTACGTGTTTTCTGGAGGAAAGTTTGCTAAACGACTAACAACAGCAACATCAGCAGTATTTAACTGTTTAACCAATGTTTGAGTTTGAAACTTTTGGAAGATTTCTTTGTTGAATAAAATAAGTTAAAACACCATAAAAAACATTGTCAGTGTTTGACTGTTTGGTGTGGGTTTTCTCCACCAGGGGGTGCCTGGGTGCCGTTTTAGCAAGTTTTCAAAATAAAAGCCTGCCGCTTTCTGAGCTGCTGTGATTGGAATCAAAGATCCACATTAAGAGATGAGCTCTCACTTTGAAGGACAGTAAACTAAATTATAAGGAGAATATTAGACGCTTGTAATACATTTAATTTGTAGTTTGTAACAGGGTCAATGACGGCTAAGAATTTTCACTACATGATATTTCATAAAATATTCATCAGACAGAGTTTGCATGAATACTATGATGAAAATAAAAATACTAATACTTATATAAAACTATTATAGAAGTAAAATAGAGTCGAAAAGAATTGTGAATAGATTAAGAGTCATTTTAAAGATTATTTTCTAAACAGAAGTCATGGCCACACAGTAACACCACGTGATATTTGCACACTTTAAATAACAGAATAAATTGCAGAAGTCATATAGTATCAGAAAAGTTTTATTAGATAAAATATCCTTTATTGACCAAGTCCAGCTTAAAAATAATACAAAGAATGTGACTGGGTGGAGTAAGTAATTATATACTAAGTTACTACGTATTAGGAATCGTTTCATGCATTTAAACCTTTTTGGTTGGTTTTCTACACAAAGAAAAATAAGTTTAAAATAATAATAATAATTATTATTATTATTATGGTAATAGCTTTAGTGTGAGTGGATGACTCCGCAGTGACCCATCTCGCCTCTCTCGCTGGGTTGAGGATCTTTGACGGTCCTCTGCGGAGCCTCAGCATCGCCGGGACTGAAGCGTTGATTTTCGGCTTAGTTTTTAGGATTCTCCGGGGCCGTGGACCCGGATAGGGAGGCCCTAAGCCCGGCAGGAGGATTGTGGAAGACCCTAGGATCCTTCCGATTGCCTACAGGTAGGATTTAAACCCACTGAGTGTGTGAAAGTCTGGGGCTGGGACTACCTGCTGGAGCTGTGCGCGCTCACGTTGAAAGTCAATGCTAACGAACGGCATCGCCATGCGCGTGCACCTTCACGAGCTGTTGTGTGTTATTGTGTGAACAACAGTGTGTGTTATTGTGTGAACAACACGATACGGGCAGTTGTGTACTGGGTTTGAATGTGTCCGTGCACGTGCGAGCGTGCATGTGTACGTTGGCGCCAGGTGATAGACGTGTTCGGTGTTACGGACTAAGTCGTGTCTCTGTGTAACTGGTGACTGATTTCCGGGGTGCCGATTCTCTCTGTGTCCTATTTTTTTTTTTTTTTTTACAAATGAATCCCATTTATGGATGTTTCATTTCTATTAGTTAGAGGTTTAACTGTTTTATTCAACTTAATTGTTGGAGGGACATCCTAAACAAATCTGAAAACTAACGTTAGCATGTTTTCTTACGAACTTTCCCTTTAATAGTCGCTTTTGTCCATAGTTAAGAATAATGCTTGATGACAGTTTATAACAAATATTAACGCATAATTGATTGTTACACGAGCTTTTCGTCTAAAACTAGAAACAGACCTATTCGTAGTCTCCAGATAATCCGACAACCAGCAGTTTTCCAACACCTGCCAGGCTGTTGTCGTGGAAAAAAGTTTTCCCTCGATTGTGTTTAGGCTCAAAATGAGATCAAACTACAGAAATGTCGACTACTAACGCAGATATGAACATATAAAGCTATATTCTGTCATTTTACTCGTGCTTTATGTACTTTAAAAGGACTTGAGCCGCTGTTTGTGTCCGAGCTTGTCTCCGCATTCCTGTGTTAGCTTAGCTCAGTTAGCTTCCCTGTAATTAGACACAAACGCTAAAAATAACACGGAAACCAATCGAAAATGATAGAAACTACAGTCTGAGTCAACGGAGAATTATTATTATTATTATTATTATTTAATCAGTTTAAACATGTTTGTTTTTTGCTCTCATGTAAAAGTTTAAAGCTTATGTCTCAAACATACGGACTGCGGACATAAGCGGGCCGTTACAAATTCCGGTTTGGTCCTGATAGCAGAATTAAACCCGTTGTATAGTTAATAATCTGAAAAGCTCTGTGTTTAATGAGCTTTTTATGAATTAATGATTTAATAATAGTTTTTTAAAAAAGTACAAAAACAAACAACTGTTTGACTCAAAGGTGATGCTATTTTTCACCATCATTTCCATTTGTTTTAAGAACCCCAAAAACATAGTATTTGAGGTTTATTTTCCAAAACTCACCTGTTTTCTGGAGTTTTAGCCTCAGAAAAGTTACTTTCAGAGCGCTCATAAAAACAGGCTGATTCACGACCTACTTATGCATGTCTGTGTCATATGTCTGTGGTTCATACACAGAACATCCAATCGTTTTTTTCTGCCAAATCACACCATTTATTAGTCAGTATGTCAGCGTTACAGACACTGAAGAATTATTAAGAGCGTAAACAAAGCAGCAGTACCCCCCCACCCCGTGCACCGACACACAGTCAGTTGTATCAGTGACTGTCTGTCAGAGGCTCAGTGCAGATGTCTGTCTGTTAAACACTGAGAGATGTTTGAGGAAACACTGCATGTGTTTCTCTTCTCTAACTAACTCTGTCTCTCCTCAGCAGAGATCTGCTGCTGCTGCAGCTAACGGGGCTGTTTACACATTCTTAAAGAGACAGTGTCCTGAATGTGATTTACTTTTAAAACTACTTTCAACAACTCAGAGCTGCCCTGAAAAATCATCACTACATCATTTAATCACATTTAGCCTTAATGAAGGAAAAAGTCAAAATGTAGTTATTGTGCTGCTAGTGATTAATAAAAGGGTCTTTGTGGCTCCACTGACTTTGACCTATTATTGTTTTTATTGTAAAACTATTGTTAAAAAATAAATGGTTTATATCACCTATTGTCATTTAGAGTAAAAATATATAGATATGAATATTGGTCCATATCACCCAGGCCTAATGTAACCAAAGCAGTAACGTTTTATCTTGTAAAGGATATGAATGTATAAACTGTGTGAAATGAGGCGTTCAAACACTGTTTAAAGTATGATTTTATTAATATGAGTGTGTTACCTCAATAACTAATAGAAATCACTAGACTGATATGATGCCTTGTTATGTAGCAGTGATGCTAATGCTAATGCTACACTACTTTAGTTAAACAAAGTAAAAAGACTGTGACTATAAGAACATGTCAGACCTTTAGTTTGATGTTAATTATACTTAGAACCAGTTTGATAAATTACTTACATACAATTTAAAAAATATTTGAAAATGACCTTGTTTTAAATTATATTTATTCCTTTTTTCTATTTAGGGTGATGATTTTAAGTAAGTGATTTGGTTTGTTTTATTGGTAAATAACTTTAAAATAGTCCAAATTATTTTAATGAAAAAAATCGTGATATGATATTTTTCCCATATCGTCCACTCCTTGTCAGACATAACAGATCAAACACTGAGCAGGGGAAGAGGATTAAATCTGATCATGTTCTCACGGAGCGCCGCTGTGCGACACAAAAACAGGCGGAGCTTTACAGGCACAGTAAAGTGAAACGGGCACTGATGGCTCTGTGTTTAGGAGTCAGTGATGATTTGCGTTGTTTTTAGATGATGTTTGTGGTGGTTTAGGATGAGTTTAATGCAGCCAGGACTAGGGTTGGGTACAGAAACGCGGTACCCATATGGCACCGGTTCTGACGTAAACAGTAGTAACCAGACCAAATAAGAACGAACATTTCGGTGCCCCACATGTGGCTCAGTAAAAAATAAATGGTTTATATCACCTATTGCCATTTAGAGTAAATGGCAATGGCTCCATATAGCTTTAAAAAAAAAACAAACATTGAAATAGTCACCTTTTTTTATACAAAGGCTATAAAATAAAATCAAGACATAACAATTTATTAACCTAAAATAAATCACATTGTGCTCAGCACCTTCATACTTCACCTCCTTTTTGTAGCCTTTCATATACATTAACTAAAAAAAACCTTTATTTTAAACTGTTTTTAAGTTTCCATTTACATTATTAATATAAATGAAATCAAACATTATTCTATTTAATTATAACTGTATATAATGTAATCCACTGTATTGTCTTCATAGAGAAGGTATTTATGGCTCCAGGAGGACTTTAATCCAGGTGAGATGAGGTTCAATGGTTCCTTGTAGAGTAAAGGTTACAGACCCCTGACCAGGGGAAGAGGGTTAGGAGACCCCACTATCAGAGCTGGACCCTCTCAATTTAATTCATGGGGTGAAACAATGCAGATGATAAGTTGGTTATGTTACTGTTAAATTAATTCATGTACAGCATTTCTGTAAAATAAAAAAACAGAATAAATGTAACCTGTTGTTATGATTTACATCTTTTGAAATGATATAAAATAAATGACCTGTTATTTCAGCCACTGCTTGTTGCAGAATAACTTAATATTGACACTAAAACATTTAAACATTTAGCAAATATATCTAGTCATTGTCAATCTTTACTTCATACAGTACACCAGTTAAGTCAATTATTCATCAGCATGTATGGTTATGCTGTACCCCCCCCACGTTAAAAAAAGGGCACGACCAAATTCTGTGCTGGTGCTACCAACTTTTCCAGTGGCTGCACTGGAAAAGTTAGGTCTGATTTTATCTCAGTGTTTGACAACTGAGCAGAGCAGCCCCACCAAAATAAGAGTGGCCCACAGATACACAAAGAGTGATGAGATCACGACCTACGACCACCTGACCGTGGCTCAGGTGGTAGAGGGTCATCTTCTGATCGAGAGGTTGAGGGATCGATCCCAGTACCTGACTATGTGTCGAAGTGTCCTTGGGCAAGACACTGAACCCTAAGTTGCTCCCAGTGGTCGACTAGCGCCTTGCATGTCAGTCCTGTCCCACTGGTGTGTGAATGTGAGAGTGATTGGGTGAATGAGCTGATATGTAAAGCTTTGAGACTGTTACAGTGGTGATAAAGCTCTATATAAATCAGGTTAGAGGAGGAAGAGGATCTACTGATGACTCCAATGTTTCAATCATTCTCACACAACTTTATTCTGACTTCAAAACAATAACATTATAAATAGTATCTTTCTGAATCACCATAGCAACCACAACCAATACCAGCAGCTGATTGGGCAGGGCCAATGCTTAGACTTTTATTTTGAAGGTATCCTGTTGATTTACTGTTTCTGTCTGTAATGGGACCAGACCAGTCTGCAGGAAAAGTCCAGTTAATGCTGCTGGAGTCAGTGGGCTACACGCACGCACGCACAGACAGACACACACAGACGCACACACGCACGCACACACACAGAGGTTGGTCTGGTCCATGAAGGAGGGGATCCAGACCCATCAGAGATGCTCACACACTCAGAGTGAAAGATGATCCTCCTCTGCAGACACACACACAGACAGACACAGACACACACAGACACACACACACACACACACACACACACACACACACACACACACACACACACACACACACACACACACACACACACACACACACACACACACACACACACACACACACACAGACAGACACACACACTGCGACTCATGTCTTTCTTACTGATACAATGATCAGTTTATACAGATGGTTAGTTTTTATTGCTCCTTGTGAGGACGTTGTCAGGTTTTTGTGAAACCTAAATCATTTTGGTTAATAGATTCTTTGATTCTTTGTTTTATGTCTGAATTAGTTTTGGATCAAGTTGTTCAAGTTCAAAAGGAGCACTGTAAATATTATCTAATGTTTGTAGCCAAAATGTGTGATATGTTGTAATAATAATAATAATAGTTGATCAGGTTTTTATCGCGCTTTTGTATATACAGTATTATTATCCAGTGAAAACAATCTATAGCTGGTGGATTAAAATAGAGCTGATATTGCAGGAAATGAAAGACAAAGATAATATAATAGTTAAAGTAAACAAATCCATTTGTATTGTTTAATTCCCTATTCCTTCCCAATGAGAATCAATAAGGAATCGATAAACATTATCGATAATGGAATTGTAATTGCTAAATTCTTATCAATTCCCATCGCTAGATAACGTAACCTCAGACTCTGGAGGTTTTTTCTTCCGTCTCCATCATTTGAGTGATATATATGTTCACCGATCAGAACCGCCTTCCTGGGCTGCTGGCCAATCAGAGATGGTTACAGGACAGGCTTGTATGCGCTACAGTGAGTCTCTGAGTGCATTAACATCTACACTAGTGTCTATAAAATCTATGTTAATGGAATCACAGAATCAAACAATGAAAACAGAATCTAGTAATAAATATTATCTCCCTGATAAAGACAGTAGCTCTAACAACTGGTAAAATGATAAACTGGTGATATTACAGCCTGTACATGCAGTACAGGGACGCATTTACTCCGCCTCCAGGTCCTAGTGCCTGCCGTCCGGAGAAGTCTGTTTCGTTTACTCCGTTTACAAAGATTCGTTTGTGTTTAATAAGTGCGTGTGAAAGTCTGCATGTTTATGCATCAGTCCATCAGGGCTGCAACTAACGATTATTTTGATAATCGATAAATTTTCTATTATTTTTACGATTAATTGATTGTTAAAAAAGGGCTTTTATCATTTAACATAGACTTTTTAGAGATTTTAACCATTTTGGAGTGTCATATTCTCATCAAAATCATACCTGGAGTTGTTTTTTTTCTGTGTTTGTAATCCTTTGTCGAACTCTTTTGCCATCAAAACACTGACCTATACATACTCTAGCAAATGTCATGAGGAGATTTCCAATGAAGTTTTCATCATGGCAGTCCTTAGGGCTCCTAAAGTAGTTTAAAATCCTGAACAAAGTTTATTAAGGACTCTTTCAGAACATATTTTCACAGAAATAAAACAATAATATTGCAGTAAATTGCATTTTATAATTTTTTCTTGTACACACGGCTTATACCTGGGAAACAGCTTTATAGCTTATGCTTTGAAATTGTAAATAATGAATAATCCTTCAAATAAAGTGCCAATGGCATAAAACAACTTAGATTTTAAACTAAAATTTTAAGTAAAATCCATCAGAAGGTTGTCCAGAAAAAAATTGGACACAAAAAACCTGCTGTCTGAAAAAGATCCGTGAATAGGATTTAAACATTTATGTCTCTCATTCAGTCATAACTTAGCTGCAAGACTGAAATATGAACTGGTAAACAACAAACTGATAGAACATGTTTGTAAAGCTTTAAACAGCAACGTAATCAGCTTTTACGACTACACAACATTTGTTAACATGTTTAAAACATTGTCTAACAATAGTGCACATTGCTGCGGGGTGAGTATCTTGTTGCACAGGAAATCACCAATATTGGTTCATTTCTTCCTAAAACACACAAAATAAATGACAGAATTTAATTATGATCAAATCAGCACCAATATTTCTCACTTATTAAAAAACGACAATCATGTGTCTACATTATATAACTTATTAGTATGTTTGCGTGGAGTAAACTCACCGTGCTGCTGTTTTTGTTTAAGGTGATCGTGCAGAGACGTAGTACAGTTGTGCTAGGTCAGTAGTGCAGAGTTTACAGGTTACTCTTCTTTTCTGAAGGCTCAAAGTAAAGTGGATGATGTTGTTGAATTAGTTGTCTTCTGTTTTTGATCCTTTTTAAACTTACTCTACTGAATTAATAAAAATGACCTGCGTAAAGGTTTTTTCAGATGAAAACATTCTCCGTGAAATCTGTGACCTGCACAACTCAAAGAATCGGAATCGAGAATCGTTAAAATCCAAAAAACGGAATTTTAAGAAATTGATGTCGAAAACAGAATTTGGAAAAAAATAAAACGCATATGCATTTAAATGCAGGGCTGGAGACTGCGACCAAAATAGTCACATATGCGACCATTATTTCAGTGTGTGCGAGTGCGTATGGTGACATTATTTTGGACGGAGCAGCCAAAAAAAAATCTACGAAATTACAATTAATTATTTTAAGTACTTAATTTAAACACACACAAGTTAATTTTAAAATCTTTTTTAAACATAGAAAAAATTATAATTTTTAATTTTTAGTATTTTTTTGTTGGGTTTATTCTTCCACATGTATTTGATATAAAATACTTTTTCTATTAGTTTTTGGTAATTCAGGCTATTTTCTGTTGTTTATAAAAAAAAAATAAATGTAGTTTTGTGTCCTTCAGCTGCTGTGGTGATGAAGGACTGATCTGAACAAACTACACTTCCCATGGAGCTGTGCAGCGGCACTCATCTACCATGGAGCCAGCAGCACACAGGTACACACACACACACACACACACACACACACACACTAAATCACTCCCACATGTTCCTCTGCAGCTTACTGAACTGTTTACCTTTATACGTTGGTTTTCTGGTTGTGTATTTTTCTGTCATTGTTTGGTTTTTTGGAGACGTTTTGTGTGTGTGTGTGCGTGTGTGTGCGAGAGAGACATAGAACACGTCTTCATTTATCACTAGGGATGTACAGATTAATCACGAGGCAGGTAAAAATCGATTCAAAGGTGTCACGGTTCACATCGATACTCTGAAATTGAAGCGCAGTACTTTTTTTTTTTACAGCAGGGGGCGCTATCCATTTAGGATTTGAAATTCAGGACGCACCACCGTGTTTTAAATCAGAAGTGTGGAAACATCTTCAAAACAAAATGAAAGAACATGTGAAATCCAAGGTCAGAGGGTGACAGAGAATAAAATACGTATTGTATTGCAACATCCTTGCTAACACTCACCCCTACGTATTGCGAACCCAGTATCGTGAATCGAATCGTATCAGGAGTTGAGTGAATCGTTACTTCCCTATTTATCACTGATTATGGTAATTTCTGGACTATAAAGCGCACTGTTTTATTGGCCGCATCACAATAACTCAGAATACGAGTCAGAATACGGACGCCATTGCTTCTGAACAAATCCAACGTGGTGATTTGGTAACTTCATACTGTTATGTTACTATTACTATACGTTTACTGTATCCACACTGCTGCTGTGGCTGCGGTCTCTCTCGCTCTCTCTCTCTCTCTCTCTCTCTCTCTCTCTCTCTCTCTCTCTCTCTCTCTCTCTCTCTCTCTCTCTCTCTCTCTCTCTCTCTCTCTCTCTCTCTCTCTCTCTCTCTCTCTCTGACAGCATTTCTCCCTGTCGTTGCTATGGTGAGGCAGTGTGATTCAGTGCGAGCAACAATGATTTAATCTTAACACTTTTCATAGTTCCACCTGGTCTAATGTAATGGAGCTCAATTTTGTGGCAGCATGAAGTTTATAAAACTGGGAAAAATCCACAATTTAGCCGCGTCATTGTTTAAGCTGCAGGGTGTGAGAAAAAAGTAGCAGCTTATTGTTCAGAAATTACGGTAATGGTGGACGCAGGGATAGAAATAGATAAACATTAATAATCCATAAGTAATGTTTGTATCGAGTCCACACACACACACACACACACACACACACACACACACACACACACACACACACACACACACACACACACACACACAGGGTGGCGGCAGTGTGAGTATCAGTGGCGTCGGCAGGTCGTGGTCCTGCACCGCTGCCTCTAAGGATTGTGGGTAATGGGTCCTGCTGTAATCTGATAAAGGAGTGTGTGTGTGTGTGTGTGTGTGTGTGTGTGTGTTCTGCTGGATGTTCTGTAAAGGAGGAGTAAAAACTCACTCACTGAAACATTCCTACACTGTTGTTGTTTTTTTTAATTTGAGTGCTCGTAATATTTGAGATTTGTATTTCTTTTTGTTTTGTGTGATTTTTTTTTTTTTTTTTAAGTCATTTCGCATATTTTTTTATGTGTATATTTTCAGTCACTTACTGTATGGCATGTGTTTTGTGAGTTTTTTAAGGGTGGGGGGAAAAAATAGATTTTGCGATTTATTGTGATTTTTTTTTTTGGATGCCGATTTTATTAATCGGTTCTGCTTCCAAGTATCGATTTTGTTTTTTTGGTTTTTTTTTATTTTTATTTTTCACATTTTAGTAATTATTTATTTTAAGTTTGTTGGGAGTTAGATTTTGGTTAATTTGTTAAAGCAGATATTAGTTCTCCTTACTTTTCCTGCACTTTAGTATGTGATTTTACTGACTAGATATTAGTAAGCTTTATTTTATTTATTTATATCTGTTTATTTTATTCATTTATAGACTGTCCTGTTAAGTTCAGAGAGTGTTTAAGAAGTGCTGTCCACATGTTTACGTGTTTCACGAAACGTGAAGTTAGATATGTTGAAGAGGTAAAGCCATAGATTTGTTTGCTTTATTCTATATAGAGTTGTTTACAGTGGTTTTAAAGGCCTGTGGTTCCTAACCTGTTACTATAGATGTGTTAATCCAGTTCATCATATTAGTGCTGATTAGTGGAAGAACATCTTTAAATAGTTGAGTTGGGATTGGATCTAAAAGACAGGTTGTTGGTTTAGAAGCACTAACTATTGAGGTCAGTTCAGATAAACCAATTGGAGTGAAACTATGTAAATAAAAGCTGCATGTTGAGGATATTTCAGGAGCTGCTTTGTTTAATAAAGTATTGATCACTCCTGCAGGGGGGACATTAGCTTTGTTTCTAATTGTTAGAATTTTATCAGTAAAGAAGTTGATGAAGTCATCACTGCTCAGGTTGACAGGAATAGAGGGTTCAACAGAGCTGTGGCTATTGGAATCTTTTACTATTCAACTTTAATAGTAAAAGGTTCCAGCTTTGCGATGTGCTTTTTTTTTTACAAGTTAAACTCTTTTTCCAAGCAATATGAACTTCTATCATGTTTGAGGAGAGCCACTGGCTTTCTAAATTTCACGATGCCTGTTTTAAAAGACGCAATTCAGATATATACCAGGGGGCTACCTTTTTAAAGGGGACATATCATGTTAAATCCACTGTTTTAGCCCTTAAATGCATTTTGTTGTATATTTAGATTGTTTAGAAGTACAGAAAAGTTCAAATTAATCTCTTCAGATGCTCCGTAGATTTCTTTATTTTCTGTTTTGGTCATATTTTTCAATCTGTTTCGATTTTTCTATTCTCTATTACGTTTTTTGAACAATTACGTCACAGTATTTGCAGCAGAACTGCCAAATTAGTTCATCAACTCCAGGTCCAACACTTCGAGCAAGTCGCCATTTTTATTTCTGGCTTTTATTTTGTAGTCCAAGCTCCAGGATGCAGAAGTTACGAGAGGATAAGTCAAAATGTTGGGTTGTTGGATGTAGTAACCCACACGCTTCAGTACACCGTCTCCCAGCATCAGAACCTTTTCAAAGTGTCTGGTTGAGTTTTATTTTTTATAGAAATGTACCACATCTGTGGGTAAGGTCATTTTAGTGTGTGTGAAGCACTTCAATGATGACTGCTTCATCAACCTCCACCAGTATAAAGAAGGATTTACAGAAAGACTTTGTCTGATTGAGGGTTCAATTCCTTCTATCTTTGGAGACGATGAACAGAGCACTTCGGTAAGCTGTAAATAACGCTAAAAAGTGATGATAAGACGTCCCTGTCATTGTTTTGTTAGCATTAGCAGTTGCGCCGTCTTCATATGTTAGCGCTGTGTGCTCGTTTTAGATCCTTGATGATATGGCCTACGTGATTTAATTTAAGTCTAAAGTTTTCATTAGTCATTTCATTTTGACGTTTTTGTCTTTGTATTAAAATGCATTTCGTGACGTTAGCTTGGCGCTAGCGTTAGCTCGGTGCTTGTGTTAGCTCACTTGTTAGGGTTCTGCAGGTTCATCATCTTCATTTTCATCTCGCTCCACTGGGTCAGACTCTGGCTGGAACATGTAAGGCTGGATGGACAAGTCTAACGTTGTTGACATTTTGTAAATAACCTCTGAATAAAAAGTTTATGCTCCGCTACATAATCGTATCTCTTCTATCAAACTACAAAAATGGCCGAGCAGGGTGGAGTTGAACCTGGAGAGGGGGCGGGGTATGAAATGTCTCATTTGCATTTAAAGAGACAGCACCAAAACGAGTTGCTCTTAGAAGTACATCAGAAAAGGGGTAGAAAAGGGGTGGAGCTATAATAATGAGGAATTCAGACCCAAGCAGTGCAGTTCCACTTTATATAGACCACAACTGTATGATTTATATCTAAAAAGGAAGGATTTAAAACCATGATATGTCTCCTTTAAGACATATCGTCTTCTTTTTAAGTGCAGCAACAGCATCCAGAGCTGTGTGCACTGACAACATTGCACTGTTGACAAGATCATTTATTTTCTCTGTCGTTAGACATTGATAGCTACTCTCTGTTGAGATATCATATGGATCAGAGGTAAACAGTGATGGAAGTAAATCTTTAAATCTAGCTACAGCTTTTTCAGACAGTGATCTACTATAGTGTACTCTACTCTCAGAGTTTAATCAGGCTGATATTCTGAATTCAAAGGATAACAGGAAGTGATCTGAAAGAATAGGATTTTGAGGATAAATTATCAGGTGATCAATATCTAAACCATATGTAGAACAAGGTCCAGGGCATTATTAAGATAATAAGTTGGTTTGTTTACATTTTGTGTCAAGCTGATTGAATCTAATAGTGAGATAAATAATTTATTTAAGCTGTTGTTTTTATCATCAACATGAATGTTAGTCACCTACTATGATAACTTTATCAGTGTGTGTGTGTGGCCTGTCTGAACATGACTGAGAAGGTAGAAGAGGAGGGAAAGTTATTCGACACCTCAGCCAGTGTGTGTGTGGGGGAGGTGCATGTGTGTCTCAGTGTGTGTGTGTGGGGGAGGTGTATTTTCACCCTAGGCTCCGTCTGAATGTCTCTTTGTGTTTTTATCTCCGTCTGCAGTCGCTGAGCGGCGCCTTCAGGTGTGCGTCTACGTTTGTTGTTGTGTGTTTTCTCTCCTGCTCGACAACAGTTCACACACTGTGTGTTCACTTTAGTTTAGATCAGTGTGTTACTGTTTTAGAATAAAACCACACACACACACACACGCACACACACACACACACACACACACACACGTGTGTTCCTCGTTGTGTTGAAGCAGTTCACTGATCAGCAGACATTAAAAAGTCCAGCATAGGTTCACGTCCCTCACTAGAGTGGTTCTCAACCTTTTTAGCCCCAAAATAAAGGTCCCAGAGAGTGGAGACCCTCACTGTATCTGAACATTACACTTACATTTATTTATTCATCTGAATAATATCCACTGTTATCCAGGAACGTTTATTATTATTATTATAGTCATCTTAAAGATGGAAATCCTGCTTTTAATCACTAATAAAATGGTTCAAAGTGACCAAAAATGTGGTGAAATCATGAAATATGGTGAAAAGAGGTTAAAACTGACAATAATGGATCAATATATGTGACATTAGATGTAGAAGTGGTAGAAATGGTTTATAAGTGATGAACATGTCTGGAAAGTGGAAAAAATGTGTAAAGTCATTGAAATGTGATGTAGAAGTGTCAGAAATGGGAGAAATATAGCAAAAATACATTAAAAGGAGCAAAAATATGACAAGAAAAAGTGATGAAAATAGATTAAAATATGGTGAGTTTGGTGGAGTTGTAGAAAAAGTGTAAAAATATGTAAAAATAGGCTGAAATTGTTAAAAAAATATTCTGGTTGTTGAAGGCATCTGGAGACCCCCTCCCAATGTTTCTCAAGTGGGGTACTGACCCCAAGTTTGAGAACCCCTGCCTCACTGAACAGTCCTGATCTTCTCTCCCTGTTCAGGGTTGTGGACCTGCAGAACCTCTGAGAACCTTGAGGAGCAGATACTGTGAGGGTAGCCTCTCGTGCCGGGTTCCCCCTGACTCCGCCCCCTCATCCTGGTCCTGGTCCTGGACCTGGTCCTAGACCTGCTGAGCATGGCCGGCCTGAGGCTGTGCTGGGCCGTGGCCTCGGCCGCTCTGCTGCTGATGCTCCACACTGACGGTAAAAAACACTCAGAGGGAAGCACTTCCTGTGGATTTTCAGAGTGTTGGTAGTGGTGTTAGAGCTTCACTGGTGATTGTTATCTTTTAGATAATAGTTGTCTTTTTTTAATATTCTGCTCATTTAGTTTTGAAAGATTTTCTTCTCTGACAGATCCAGATGTGTAGTGTGTAGTTTAATGTTTAGTTATTGTGAGTCAGCAGCTGTCCGTGCACTCAGGAAGCTGTTGAGCTTATTACTGCCGCTCCAATTTCCTGTCTGCACACCAGCGTTTCCTGGAGCAGCGCTAGCGGCGCTAAGCGCTCCAAACACTCTTTGTTCTCCGGAAACATTGCTCAGGACCCCAAGGACCAACCGGAGCTCCACAACACAGATCACTTCCTCCATTAAACACCAGAGAGAGGAACCACTTTCAGCGACTAAAGTCGATGTTTGGCTGTTTCTGATTGGTCCAGCTGCAGGTCAGAACCCGGATCATGTCCTCCAGGGGACTGGTGTAAAACCTGAGGTGCGTCGTCCCGGTGAGGACTCAACCGTGCCTCCTGAGGACCTTCCTCGCTTCCTGAGCTGTTTCTGCTCTGGTCACTGTCCTGATGACGCTGTCAACAACACCTGCCAGTGAGAACCTTTAAACCCCCACATCTGTTACGCACGTCTGTATGCACACACTGACTGTATGCGTGTGTGTGTGTGCGCGCGCGTGTGTGTGTGCGTATGCGTGTGTATGTGTAGAACAAACGGTCAGTGCTTCGCCATCATTGAGGAGGATGACCTCGGTGAAGTTCAGCTCACATCAGGATGTATGAAATACGAAGGATCACACTTTCAGTGCAAGGTACACAACATCTACACAATCTGTCACACACTATATATGGTCTTAAATGTGTGTGTGATCTGATTGGCTGCTGTGATTGATTGACAGGACTCTCCTAATGCTCAGACCAGGAGGACCATAGAGTGCTGCAACATAGATTACTGCAACAGAGAACTGCAGCCTACACTGCCCCCTATGGACACTACAGGTACTACACACACTGCTCCCTATATATCAGGGGTCCCCAATCCTGGTCCTCAAGGGCTCCTATCCATCATGTTTTAGATGTTTCTCTCTTCCAACACACCTGATGAAATGACCAGGATCATTATCAGGGTTCTGCAGAGCTTGATGATGATGTCATCATTTGAATCAGGTGTGTTGGAAGAAGGAAACATCTAAAACATGCTGAATAAGGGCTCTTGAGGACCAGGATTGGGGACCCCTGATATAGAGAGAAGCCCCTGACTGTAGCCTGCAGTTCGGGGCGGCGCTCAACGTTCAATAAATGAATCGTGTTCAGACTTACTCTAACTCTAACCATATCTATTATTTATGCCTATAGAATTATGTAACATATATAATTATTTATATGGCACAATTTACTTTTTTTGAGGTTGATTATTTTTAACTGTATGAGAATCACACAGCACAATAGCATGATGCATTAAGCTCCGCCCCGAACTGTGAACTTAAAGCCAATAGCATGCTGATGTTAAGCTCCGCCCTGAACTGTGTACTGCAGTTCAGGGGTACTTCCCTATGGACACTGCAGGTACTACACACTATATATATACTGTATATACACACACACAGATATCATATATAAAGGCTAGATGTCTGACAGTGTGTGTGGAACCAGAGTGAAGGTGAGTGATCTGCTCAACGTAAATACTTTTATCTCACTAAAATCTGGACAGATTTACATATGGTTTGTTTTCTTACAAACGTTATTAACTTGGCTACAATTCTGCATGTTTTCAAATGTAAAAATTGCAGATTTTGTCTTAAAAAAACAACTTAATCATGCAGCATAGTTGTTTAAGGCTGAGAAAACCTGATTTAACTTATTAAAAAAGTTTGTTAAAAAACATCTTACGTTAAGTTTCCTTTAACAAATTACTGAGTGAAGATTAAAGTGAAGATTTCAGACATTTGTGCAGCTACGGATGCTGTAATCAGCGTTCTGTTAGAACCAGAGCCTGTGGGATCACTTTTCACATGTAACATATTAAAATAGTATGACTATATTTAGGATAATCATTAGTTACTTAGTGGAAGTATTTACAGTATAGGTCCTGTTACAAAGGGACAGTGATGCTGACACAACACAAGTTCTTTCTCGAGGGATTTACACATGCAACATTTAATGATGTATATTTTTAAAGGGAAATTTTGCACCTTTTTTTTGTTGCAAATAATTGTCACATTTACAAAATATTACTAATATAATACACTACTTTGAATTATTACTTGTTTAAACTAAACATAATATTTTTCCCGTTGTCATTCTGTATGCTGAGTTTTAGTAGCTCATACTGTTGGGAATGGAAAGGGAAAATAAGTGGGTAATCTAAAATTATTGACCAGAAGTGTAATATATTTATCCATAAATGCAGTGTTATAACGACACCTCTGACCTTCATAACAAGCTAAACCGTAGAAAATTGATAGAATATTGAGCAAGTTATTGTTATTTAAAACGTACATGAACCACTACTGCACAGTGTCATGTGGAAGCGAGCTGACATCTAGTCTTTATACAGTATATACTGTATGTCTATGCACACACACACTGCCCCCTGTGGACACCACAGGTACCACACTATATATATATATAACACACACACACACACACACACACACACACACTGGCCCTACTGGACACATCTAGTACTACACACATACACAGCAGGTACAAACAAAGTACACGACATGATGATGATGTTTTGTCTCCTCAGAGAACAGCCCTCATTGGTTGGCCTTCCTCATCTCTATGACTGTCTGCTGCTGCACTTTGATCTGTGTGACAGTCGTCTGCTACTACAGGTACACACACACTCATACACACACACATACACAAGGCAGTGAGCGTTATTGTAATTTGTGTTGAATCTATTAATAACTTTATTGATGAACTGGTTCCAGGTATAAGTGGCAGAGTGAGCATCAGCGTTTCCACAAAGACGTGGAACAGGAAGTGTTTATTCCAGCAGGAGAATCTATCAAAGATCTGATTCATCAGAGCTCAGGCACCGGCTCAGGGCTCCCCCTGCTGGTAGGAGGACCACACACACACACACACACACACACACACACACACACACACACACACACACACACACACACACACTGGGTGCTGAGTCATGTTGTTTTCATTGACAGGTGCAGCGAACCATCGCTAAGCAGATCCAGATGGTTCGTCAGATTGGTAAGGGCCGCTACGGGGAGGTGTGGCTCGGCCGATGGAGGGGAGAGAAAGTAGCCGTCAAAGTGTTCTTCACCAGGGAGGAAAGCAGCTGGTTCAGAGAGACTGAGATCTACCAGACGGTCCTCATGAGGCACGACAACGTCCTAGGTACCACATCATTCAATTACATCGTTTCATTAGATTTTATTTGCACAAACAACATGACAACATGTACAGTATACAGTAGTTAAGAGAACATAGCTGTGCAGGAGTGAGTGAGAAGACTATTAGAGGTCTTATAAGACCACCTCCATAAAGTCAATTTAAACATGAACAGCATGAGCAGGTAGGTCAATGTTTTAAATATATATACACTTGTTACAGATTACTTGTGTATTAACAAAGAGTCCAAAGTGGATTTAGTTTTTAGAGAGAGATAAATAATTCAGAGGGATGGTCCTCTATATTTGACTGTATTTGTTTTGGTTGAAGTTCTACAGAAGGACAGATGCTAATCTCTGCTATAGTAGGCATGAGCATCAGAAGAATATGTGGAAAAAATTGGTACAAGCTCTGAGTATAACATTGGACATATGCACATCTTTATACATGAAGAAACAAGTGCAATAGATGTTAACATTATATATTGTCACAACATTGTATTTCCTGCAGAGAGCAGATCAGGACAATCTGTTTGAACAATTCATAATTCTTAGAATGTTTTTTGTATCAATAAAATCTTATTCAGATATGTTTGGCATGTAGCACCCCAAGTAGTTTAGAAAACAAGGGTAAAACAGAAATCAGTCTGTAGTTGTTAAACAAACTGGAATCACCAGATTTGAACAAAGGAGTTACTTTGGCTAATTTAAGATGTGTAAGTACAACTCCTCAAGGGCTCAATAATACAGGAAGCTACTTTCTTTTTTAGACGAGCTCTAATTTCATTGTGTTCTGGTGCTGCGTCCCTCATCTTTAATATTGTCTGAAGTTCTTCATTTGGAGTTGGAGGATCAAATGCATTTAAATGAGTCATGTTTAGCACATTTTATAGAAGTAAGTTTTCCTCTTAAAGGTGCAGTAGGTAACTTGGAGGAGAGAGAGGACTTAGCATCAAATTTGAACAAGTACAACTTTCAGATCCCTCCCTCCCTGCTGCTCTCCTGCCCTGCCTCCAAAGCTCCTCCCCCAGAGGCTGGCGTGTAAACCACACAACTAAACTAGGGTCCCCTCCAACCTGGATGTGTGCCGGAGATGGGGAGTGTTTGATGTCTTGGCTCTTCCTCCTTCCTTTATCTCCTCCCCCCAGGCTGAGCGCCATAGAAACACTACCTTTGAATATTGTAGCTCGTCCACGTCAGGTCACGCTGCTGCGATCTCACACACTTCTAATCACTTGGTGGAAATAAAAGTGCTGATATGCTCAGTTGTGGTGGATTCTAGCAATTTGCAGTAGGCGGGACTTAATGAGCCTGTTTTTTTTTTTTTTTTTTTTTTTTTTTAACAGATTACTAGTTTCATGTAATGCTGTCTTTACATAGTGACAGTTTTAGCAAATATGACAAAAAATCACTTTTATAAGTTACCTACTGCACCTTTAATACAATATCTTTAGCAAGTGAAGGACCAATATTCACCCAAAAAAACCAACTATTTTCTATGTCTATAGGATTATCATCATCTCTGATGCCATTAGAAAACTGAGGTGGTATACTTCTGGTTGTTTGCAGTTAGGTCTTCAATTCTTCACGTTCAATTACGGGGTCACCATTTTTTTCAAATTACAATTAAAATTAAAATTATTACTCTTCCTCTGAACATCAACTATAATTGTTCTCAATTATTACAGTTTAATTACAATCACAATCACTTTAATAAATAATCCTTATTAAACATAACCTTCTTCTTGTGTTAGCTTTTTATTAGCAACTCTAATGCTAACGGGTCAGTTTGACCCATGTCTTAATATTTATTAGAGTATTTTACAGCTGATTTACCTATAATTTAATTATTTTATCACCTATTGATTACCTTGTTAAGCTTCCTAATCAATGAATATATTAGTGATAATAATGGTAAAATGATCGTGAAGAGAACAGACAGGTAGTGGGAAAAGTTTGTGAAACATTTCATTTATAATATATTCATATTTATTATAAATTAAACTTTATAGAATTTCATCACAATATCATTTAAAAAGAGAATTATCTGAAGTCAATTACAATTAAATTATGATTACAACAGCAACAGATTTCTCCAATTACAATTACTGTTAGTTATGTAATATTGTATTGATTACAATTATAATTGACCCTAACCCTGATTAATGATGAGGGCGTGGCTTCATGGCGTTTATTGATTGCCCCCCCCCCCCCCACACACAGGCTTCATCGCCGCAGACATCAACGGCAGCAGTGCGTTCACGCAGCTCTTTCTCATCACCGACTACCACGAGAACGGCTCCCTGTACGACTTCCTGCGTCTGAGCACACTGGACACGCACGGCCTGCTGCGATTGGCCTATTCGGCGGCGTGCGGCCTGTGCCACCTGCACACAGAGATCTACGGCACGCAGGGGAAGCCCGCCATCGCACACCGGGACCTGAAGAGCAAGAACATCCTCATCAAGAAGAACGGATCCTGCTGCATCGCTGACCTCGGCCTGGCCGTCAAGTTCAACAGGTCAGGGGGCGTGGCTAGGGGATTATTCATCTGTTAAAAATATTTGATCAATTCTTAATTATAATATTATACACAAAATATTTTAAATATTTTTGATCCATTAACTAACAAGATGGATTAAAAACAAAAGCTATATTTGATTTATATTTTTTTGTAAACAATTATTCTAACGTTGTGTGGTGTGGTTGCCCTAGCGACACTAACGAGGTGGACGTCCCTCTGAGTGCCCGTGTGGGGACGCGTCGCTACATGGCTCCTGAGGTTCTGGACCAGAGTCTGAATAAGAGCAGCTTCCAGGCCTTCGTCATGGCCGACATGTACAGCTACGGCCTGTTGGTGTGGGAGATGGCCCGCCGCACCGTCACTGGGGGTACACAAACACACACACACACACACACACACACACACAACTAATCCACACAGACAGTGAGCTGTGCTGACGTTGTTGTTGTTCTTTTTGGGGGTAAGCTACGAATCTAGATTACCATTTTTCACACTAACTTCAGTGTGTGCTGGATTACGAAGCTCGCTAACGTCTTACGGAGCTAAATCACCATGGTAACTTTTGCTGAACGACTAACCTGGTCAAGCGCAGGTTTTGTTCTGGCTAGGATCTTAGCAAGTGATAAAGTCCCGCCTCCTGACCAATCAGATCACTTAGAAAACGAGCTGTCCAATAAAAGGTGATGTGTGAACACGTCACTGTGTGGATCTGATCTGATTCTAACGGGAGATAAAATAATTAGACATTGATGCAATCCTTTCATTTACTGATGACATCATTTAGTAAACAGATATTTATATCTGATAAGCTGATAAAGCCTGTGTGCATCAGGCGCTTTCACACCCACACAATATATTAATGAATAAATTCATTCATTAATGTATTGTGTGGTGATACTGAGAGCCTCGGTCCTGTAGATCCGTGGTTCCCAAACTAGGGTACGTGTACCCCTAGGGGTACATGAGCACATTGCAGGGGGTACTCAGACAGATTTAACAAATGATTAAAAACTGTTGGGAAAAGTTCCTTGTTCCTTTTTAGGCTTTTTTTATTTTAGCACATTCACCACAATTTACCTATTGCTCAATAAACTACTATATTTTCCTGTATTTAAACAGGATTTTTTTATACTGTAAAGGCCATTTTATCACACTTCTGGCAATAGGAGACAATAATTGGCTACATTTTATAATTAACATGTATTTACTATTGAAGTAATCACATATAATTTGTATGATATATTGTTTTTTTTTTTACACACATTGTTTGAATTTGTAGATGAAGCCTTAGGAAACCAATGTTTGAGTCACATTTAGGGGTTTATGAGAACTCGCTGTTCCACATATAAACAAAACATGAAATTATGAAGATGGTAATTACAGTGTGGCAAAAAGTATTTAATCAGCCACCAATTGTACAAGCTCTCCCATTTATAAAGATGAGGTCTGTAATTTTCATCATAGATAAACCTCAACTATGAGAGACAACATGAGAAAAAAAATCCAGAAAATCACATTGTAGGATTTTTAATGAATTAATTATTAAATCCCTCTGTAAAATAAATAGTTGGTCATCTACAAACAAGCCAGATTTGTGTCTCTCACAGACCTGTAACTTCTTTAAGAGGCTCCTCCTCCACTCGTTACATGTATTAATGGAACCTGTTTGAACTGGTTATCAGTATAAAACACACCTGTCCACAACCTCAAACAGTCACACTCCAAACTCCACTAAGACCAAAGAGCTGTCAAAGGACACCAGAAACTAAACTGTAGACCTGCACCAGGCTGGGTAGAGTGAGTCTACAATAGGTAAACAGCTTGGTGTGAAGAAATCAACTGTGGGAGCAATTATTAGAAAATGGAAGACATACAAGACACCGATAATCTCCCTCCATCTGGGGCTCCAAGATCTCACCCCGTGGGGTCAAAATGATCACAAGAACGGTGAGCAAAAATCCCAGAACCACACGGGGGGGCCTAGTGAATGATCTGCAGAGAGCTGGGACCAAAGTAACAAAGTCTACCATCAATAACACACTACGCCACCAGGGACTCAATCCTGCAGTACCAGACGTGTCCCCCTGATTAAACCACTACATGTCCAGGCCCGTCTGAAGTTTGATAGAGAACATCTAGATGATCCAGAAGAGGATTGGGTGAAGGTCATATGGTCAGATGAAACCAAAATAGAACTTTTTGGTAAAAACTCAACTTGTCGTGTTTGGAGGAGAAAGAACACCATACCTACTGTAAAGCATGGGGGTGGTAACATCATGATTTGAGGCTGTTTCTCTGCAAAGGGACCAGCATGACAATGATCCCAAACACATCGCCCTGGCAACAAAGGAGTGGCTTCGTAAGAAGCATTTCAAGGTCCTGGAGTGGCCGAGCCAGTCTCCAGATCTCTAACCATAGAAAATCTTTGGAGGGAGTTGAAAGTCCGTGTTGCCTAGCGACAGCCCCAAAACATCACTGCTCTAGAGGAGATCTACATGGAGGAATGGACCAACATACCAGCAACAGTGTGTGAAAACCTTAAGTGGGAGAACTTACACAATTAGTGGCTGAATAAATACTTTTTTGCCTCACTGTATGATATGAAGGGGGGTACACATGATTTGACAAAAATGCAAAGGGGTACATGGGACAAAAAGAATGGGAATCGCTGCTGTAGATAATATAAATATATTCCACCTAATGATGTAGATCTGTATAAACACAGCATCAGAGACACAGACAAGGTAAAAAAGAAAGTGAACAGAGTGTTTATTCTTCATTTATAATCTCATCAATTAACACTCATCAATTCCTGCATTAATTACTTTCTGCTTTTACTGCAGCAACAGTGTTGTTTTTGATCTGAATTATGGATTCAAATTTTTATAGACTTATTCCTCATTTGTGACATTCTACAGTTCTCTGTGTGTGATTGGTCTGACGCTGTAATATCCTTCTCCGTCACTAGAGTGCACTGGTTAACCAGACAGAAATCAACACACTTAGGTCAGACTGTTGTGATCTAGATTCCTAGAACAGCTTCTCTCTGACAGACAATGTTTGGTTAGCTGAAGCCCGCTAACGGAGATGAATCCAGAATATAGTTATCTAGATCTGTAACATAGGCCCTTTGTGTAATGTTGTTGTTTAACGTTAACGTTGTTGTTGTGTGCAGGCATGGTGGAGGACTACCAGTTGCCGTACTATGAGCTGGTTCCATCTGATCCGTCCTATGAAGACATGTTGGAGGTCGTTTGTGTGAAAGGAAGCAGACCTAGTGTTTCTAACCGCTGGAACAGTGACGAGGTAACACACACACACTACAGTACACACACACACACACACACACACTACAGTACACACACACACACACACACACACTACAGTACACACACACACACACACACTACAGTACACACACACACACTACAGTACACAAACACACACACACTACAGTACACAAACACACACACACTACAGTACACACACACACACACACTACAGTACACACACACACACACACACACTACAGTACACAAACACACACACTACAGTACACACACACACACACACACTACAGTACACAAACACACACACTACAGTACACACACACACACACACTACAGTACACACACACACACTACAGTACACAAACACACACACACTACAGTACACAAACACACACACTACAGTACACACACACACACACACACTACAGTACACAAACACACACACACACACTACAGTACACACACACACACACACTACAGTACACACACACACACACTACAGTACACACACACACACACACACTACAGTATACACACACACACACACACACACAACAGTACACAAATACACACACACACACACACTACAGTACACACACACACACACACACTACAGTACACACACACACACTACAGTACACAAACACACACACACACACACACACTACAGTACACACACACACACACACTACAGTACACAAATACACACACACACACACTACAGTACACACACACTACAGTACACACACACACACTACAGTACACACACACACACACACTACAGTACACACACACACACACTACAGTACACACACACACACACACACTACAGTATACACACACACACACACACACACACACACACTACAGTACACAAATACACACACACACACACTACAGTACACAAACACACACACACACACACTACAGTACACACACACACACACACACACTACAGTACACACACACACACACTACAGTACACAAACACACACACACACACACACACTACAGTACACACACACACACACACTACAGTACACAAATACACACACACACACACTACAGTACACACACACTACAGTACACACACACACACACACACACACTACAGTACACACACACACACACACACACTACAGTACACACACACACTACAGTACACAAACACACACACACACACACTACAGTACACACACACACACACACACTACAGTACACACACACTACAGTACACAAACAAACACACACACACACAGTAAAAACCTGGATCAATAAATCCTGATAGCTCTCTGTTAGCTTCACTAACCAAACATTCAATCCCAGATCAGCTGATTACCAACAGGTTAAAGGGGCGGAGTTATCAGCGTCTAACAAATCACAAACAGAGCAGCCTACATTAGCATGAAGGAACAGATGGTTAGTGTGTGTGTGTGTGTGTGTGTGTGTGTGTGTGTGTGTGTGTGTGTGTGTGTGTGTGTGTGTGTGTGTGTGTGTGTGTGTGTGTGTGTGTGTGTGTGTGTGTGTGTGTGTGTGTGTGTGTGTGTGTGTGTGTGTGTGTGTGTGTGTGTGTCGGTGGGCGCGTGCGATCTGACATTCAGCATCAGATCAAATCTATCACAAAAACATCTTCTACCACCTAAAGAACATCTCCAGAGTGAAAGGTTTAATGACTCAGAAAGATCAGGAGAAACTGGTCCATGCTTTTATCTCCAGCAGACTGGACTATTGTAATGGTCTTCATCAAACATCTACAGCTGGTTCAGAACGCTGCAGCTCAGGTCTGAACCAGAACAAAGAGGTCAGAACACATTACACTGGCTCCCAGTCAGCCTCAGAGGAGACTGTAAAGTTCTGCTGCTGGTTATAAATGTGTGAATGGGTTTGGTCCAGAATACATCAGTGAGATGTTAGTCAGGTATGAACCCAGCAGGTCTCTGAGATCTATGGACACAGGTCAGATAGTGGAGCCCAGAGCTCACAGTAACCATGGTGATGCTGTGTTTAGTTGTTATGCTGCAAAGAAGTGGAACAAACTGCAGCAGAGCTGAAGTCAGCATCACATGTGAACATTTTAAAATCAAAGTTAAAGGAACTTTTTTTCTATGATTGAGAGAGATTTATGGTCATGTTGATGATGTCATGATGATTTTACTGATGATTTTAAATGTTCTTATTGATTTTAAACAATTGAATGTTTTATCATGTAAAGCACATTGAGTTGCCTTGTGTATGAAATATACGCTATACAAATAAATTTGCCGTGTGTGTGTGTGTGTGTGTGTGTGTGTGTGTGTCCTCAGTGCCTCAGAGCCATGCTGAAGCTGATGTGTGAGTGCTGGGCTCATAGCCCCGCCTCCCGCCTCACCATTCTCAGAGTGAAGAAGACTCTGGCTAAGATGGTGGAATCACAGGACATCAAGATCTGAGAGCAGGCTCTGCCCACTCCACTGCTGGCTCCACCCCTCAGGAGGTGGAGTTTAAAGGACGCCTTCATCAGAATATAGAAATTCAGCCCTTGGTCATCAGGGGAGGAGCTTTAGCATATGACATGCCTCCTTTATAATTATCTCCACCCACTCCCTCAATTAAGGGAGGATCTAAAGGACATGCCCACTTTGCATTCAAAATATACTAATCTGGAGGATATATAAAAGCTCCGCCCTTTTTTGCTCTTGTCATTAAGAGGTGGAGATAAAAAAAAAGACTAAAGGCCACACCCCCCATTGTTCTAATGTAGCGCTGCTTTCATCATCGGGACTTAAAGGATCTAAGCTCCTCCTCCTTTTCCTTTTTTCAACGCTTTCTGTGAAAGCCGGATTTTGGCGGGAAATGGGGGTGGGGCGGGGCTCTGATGTTTGCAAGGAATGAACTTTAGTTAAATCCCATGGTCACTTCCTGTTTCCTGTCCTGAGGCCATGGTCACTTCCTGTTTCGCTCACATTACTGAGGTACTATTATTTTACTCTGTATATAAACGTTGCCACGGTGACGTCTGCCGTCCTGTTTGTCCCTTTCGTCCGTCTTTGAAGACAATTTAACAACTTTATTATGAAATGTGTCTGATTGGTCGAGGACAACATCATTGGGCGGAGACCAAGTCATTTAGGTAAACATTTGATTTGATGAGTGAAGACATCAAGCCGCACCCACTTTTTAAACATAGATGTTTACTCATTTATATGCACATGTTAGCTCCGCCCACTGATGTTGGACTCGTCCAATCACGTTGTTGCTAAAATCATCCGATCTTGAATATCTTCATTTATTCCAAAATAAAATTGGAAAAAAGCCGATGAGAAAACTGGGAGTCATAGAGTTAGGTTAGTTTAAGCTCCGCCCACTACGTAGACGATCTGACAGTTACAGACTAATTGTCACTCATTCAACATATTTTATTTTGTCAGACTCTTGGTTAATAATCGAACTTCCTGTTTGCTTGCAACGTGTTATTAGTAACGTATTTGTTGTTATTTAAAATGTGTGTTTGTCGTTTTTCTCGTTGAGACGTATTGGGATTAGCAGCCGCTAGCGTAATCGGCGGTGTTCAGCGTGGCACCTGCAGTGCACGTGTGTGGTCGACAGGGGGCGGAGCTTCTCTGTCTGCTTTGTGCCTTATTATGAGTTTACTGTACGCAGTCTGTCCAATGTACCCGTTTATCAGTAAATATTAAATAACCTTATTTTAGTAAACAACACGCAGCGTCTCGCCTCCTTCCTGCATCACACACACAGGTTAGACTGTTCCCATGGTAACGATTCTTCCTAAAGCATCTGATTAACTCATTTTATCTTGTGTATGGTGAAACGTCCTCAGGCTTCAAAATAAAAGCCATCAGACTAAATGGCCTTAGGCTGTAAAACAGGACATGACGTTCTATTTTGAAGGAACCGGAAGTACTCGTGACAAAGTAAGTTGAAATGCTGGTATTAATTTGTTTTTTAAACAAGTTTTTCAACCTTGGGTTTGTGATCCCCAATGGGGTCGCCTGAAATCTCTAAAATTGATTTTTAAAAATTACAGATTAAAGGTATATTTTTCAAATTAAAGCACCACACGATCTCAAACAACTGTATTCTATACTTTAGCTTTTTCAAATGTAAATTAATAAAATACTGTACTTTGTGCTGTAATCCTGCCACTTTATTACAATCAAACTAATTTTAAAAACAAAAAGAATAAATGTCTCTGGGGTCGCCAGAAACTTATGATCACAACCCAAATAAGGTTGGGTTAAAATTAATATTTGATTAAATACAAAGCAGCACATGACGTCATGTCCTGTTTTACAGCCTGAGGCCGTTTAGTCTGACTTTTATTTTGAAGCCTGAGGATGTTTCATCTAAAGGTTTTGCTGAAAGCTCACTCTGAGATGTTCTTAACTACACTACTCAAGAGTAACATTCAACCCACATTTAATAAAGGAAATATCCAGATGTTTACCACAGCTGTGACTACGTGGACATAAATTAAATGTTAAACACATCAGTGATGCACAAACATCTGAATTTTACAGTTTCACTTCATAATCAATGTTTTCACTCATTTTCTTCCAAATGAACAAACTTCGATGCTGTGGTGGATCAAAAATGGGCCACAGACCTTACTTTGAACTCTGTTAACGTTAACACAAAGCTAATTTGTTTTAAAACCTGATTAACAGATGTTAATTAAATTGTAATTTATAGAATCACTTCCATCTGAAATCTACACATCTAAAAAAAAAAAAAAAAAGCTAATTCCCAGGATAAAACATGCACATTTTTGAGTCATTTTGTGCATTGACATTACCATACAGACTCCACCCTCCTGATTGGTGTGTCTGCCCCGCCCTCTGACTGGACAGTTTATTTAAAGGTGTTCTGGTTTAAGTGGTACCTGTTTTATGACCAACCACGGACATAACTGTACAAACTCTGGTTTGATTGGAGACTATTCTGGTAAATGTTCAGAGGTTTATTCCATAAACTAGGTTATGTTCAAACTCTGAGTATGTTACCATGGTAACATTGTCCGTGAACTAAACCTGGTTTTATCAAAGAAACCCTGGGTTTCTACCTGGCTCCGCCCACCTGAACACTTTAATGAACCTTAACACTTTTCTCTGAAACACATTAGTGACATCACACACCACAGACGTGTTCACATCATTACTAATGTTGATTTATGTTTTAGTTTTTTATGATAACTGTAGTTTTCTTTCTAACATTGTAGATGTAGATCATTTAGTGACAAACACTGAGAGGATGATCTACATTAAAACATCTACTGACGTCTGTAGTAAAGTTCACTGAATACAAACCTGTAGATAATATAAAGGAGATGATCATTTAAATTAATACACTTTTAAGGCTTGGTTATTGTTTTATATTGTTATACAGTTAAATCTGTAGATCACAGCTCTTTGAAGTTATGACGGTGCAGTGAGTTGTGATGCTGCTCTTAGAAGCAATGGGTTGCAGGTTCGAGTCCTGCTTCAATGTTTTTTATGACATTAAGATGAATCTGGTGATAATATTACATTAAAATCAATATAAATGATTAGATATGAAGCATCAGTCACTGTGTTTATATCCAGTGTAACAGGAGGACTCTCTATACAGACATCCTATGATGCTGACACGTCTCCTCAGACACATTTTATTCATATTATTCACCACTCGTCACGTCACTGAAGAGATAAAGTGATGATGTGATCATAAAGTGTTATTAATTACAGGTGATTTAATCACTATAATCACTGAAGACTGAACACACCTTTAGAACAGGATCATATTCATCAAACACCAGCTTATTTCACCATCAGGGTGAATATATCACTATTCTGGGTGGTTACCATGGTAGTTTGAGTATTCTCTGATCCATTGATGATGGCTTTTTGTCATGCATGCACGTCAGTAACCCAAGGTTTACATACTCTGGGTTGATTGATCCACTTCATACCAGCTGTAATAGAATCAGATAGTTTCCCATTGTGGGATATGTTGACCTAGATTTCATGGATAGACTCAGAGTTTAACACCACTGCGTGTTTGGTTTTGTACACAGTATTACTAAAGGTCGATTACATTAAATCAGCTGCAGTGACACACCCTCACCTCTAGGTGGAGCCTTTACAGTTTGTTCTGGTATAGGTTGTTACAGACGTGCACAGATTACAGAGCAGTAAAGAAATTTAAGACTAGCTTTTATTTTGAAGGGATGTAGAAAGTGTTTTATAGGCTTTGAAATGACTGTGATTTAAGTTAATGAGGTTTTTCTGCTTGTGTGTATAAAGACAGGAAGCTGGCTCAGGTTTCCAGGCTGTTTATTGGTTACTTGTCCTCAGGTTTGTTGAAGCAGTACGTCAGACAACACTTCCCACAGTAGTGACGGTCAAAGTGACTCGCCATGAACACACCAGCGCCGCATTCATCAGCAGGACACTCACGCCTCAGACGGTGGATCTTCCCGTTCTCATCCACCTGAGGAGAGAGAGAGTGATAGTGAGTGACCAATCAGAGCAGGGGGAGGAGCTTCATCAAAAAGTCACCGCTATAACAAACATAATTTAATCCTGGAATTATTCACACTTTACTGATAAAACTGACCAGAGGGCAGTGTTTCAGATTAAAATAATATTATTTAGCTTTTTTTAAGGATGAGATGGAAAATAGAAATATAATAAATGTAAACGACCTAAAAATTGGTCAATAGTTCTGTTTATTAATGGATCTTTAACTCACTGATCACATGTTCACATTAGGTTTATTATTTTCTTAAAGAACATTATGGACGATGATCTTTGATCGCAAACTATAAATATTTGAGCGTGGGAATTATTGATCAGAACAAATGTCTCATTAAACTCTGATTAGATTATTTCACTTTAATGAGATTCTAATCCTGTGAATGTTGAGGAAAATGTTGTTATTGGAGCGTTTAAGCCAATCAGACGAGTCGTACCTTGTAGTATTTCAGCACGGCCAGTTTGACCTTCTTCCTCTTGTGTTTGTTCTTCTTGGGGGTGGTGTACGACTTCTTCTTCCTTTTCTTGGCGCCGCCGCGAAGCCTGAGCACCAGGTGGAGGGTGGACTCCTGCACACACACACCGTTGGTGTAGCTTTCTCCTAACGTCACATGACGCGTGTCACTCTGAACTCACCTTCTGGATGTTGTAGTCAGACAGTGTGCGTCCGTCCTCGAGCTGCTTCCCAGCGAAGATCAGCCTCTGCTGGTCAGGAGGGATTCCTGCAGGACCACACGTTCAACAGGTCATTTACCACTTATTGATTAGAATCATTCACATCATGAGTCACAAACATGACTCATCAAGTCTTACCCTCCTTATCTTGAATCTTTGCTTTTACATTTTCAATTGTATCCGAGGGTTCAACCTGAAACAAAACCAAAGTCAGGTTAAAATACATTTATAAATGAAGCAAAGAATCTGTGTTCCTCAAATATCTCAGATTGACCTGAGACTTTCAACATGGCTGCTACTTGGTTCAAGGGTGTGCAATTTGTTTGGACTTTAATGATACCGTTCATAAAATTGTCTCACATGAAGCTTTGCAGAACAGCTCAATGTTGATAGGTAGTCATGATAACTCAGGATAAGTTGAAAGCTGTGTAGAATCTAAAGGAGTGACTGCACAAAGGGCTTTTTTTTAAATGACTAAAGTGGGTCAATATCCTAAAAATACCCCGTAAATATTGACCAGCAGGTGTCCTCAGTGAGCAACGTTTTTAACTAAGGTGAGTAATAAGTTGCACTATATATGCTAGCCTACATTACACTGCTAAATAGTAAATCTCCAACTTTTCTATAGGGTTACATGTGTCCTACGAGCATCGCATTACTTTGTTAAATACAGAGAAAAGCTTCAAACCGAAAACTACATACTAACACAAGCGTGTCTAAGCGCTGCTAGCTTAGCATTACCAAAACTTTTAATAAAACACGATTAAATATGGGTTATCTAAATGCTGCTGTGCACACATTTTTAACTTTTATGTCCTTTAACTAATACATTCCTATCTTAAAAGTCCCTGAATGCATCATTCCACTGTGCCGGTCCATGAACGCACCTCGAGGGTGATGGTTTTACCCGTGAGGGTTTTGACGAAAATCTGCATCCTGGCGTCAAAGAACACCTACGGAGACAGATTAGAACAGATGAGGCTCCGCGCTAACCCGGTACAGGTCTTTAATCCGGGTTAAATGTGCGTTAAAAGCGGTTTTAAAGCTTTTTAATTGCGGAGCGATTCTTACCAGTGACTGCTGTAATGGCGGCAGACGGAGAGAGAGACACGTGGGGTTTCCTGGGCCGATGAGCAGGGGCAAGGTGGCCCCAGAGGTGCCTGATCGAAAAGATTAATTTACCATCAGGCACGTTGGCTGTTAAATAAATGTTTTGTTTTTGTTAAACGCTTACATGTCAATGTTTGTATGTGTCTGTTATTTATATGTTATTTATATTTTGCATTATGTGCAGGTCTGACTGTTAAACCTTTTAGTCTTTTTATAGATCTTTTATTCTCTTTTCTGTTCTTATGTAAATCACTTTGGGCTTCATGTCCTATGTATGAAAGCTGCTAAATACTGTAGATAAATAAAGTCGAGTTGTGTTAAATTGTGTTTAAACATAAGTTTAAGTTTTCCACGGGCTGTAACCATAGCGACCGGCCTGATTCCTTTAAAGTCAGGAAACACTTTATAATGTTAGTTTTACGGACTGGAAAGTAGAATGAAGTGATTTCAGGAAATAATATTATTATTTACAGCAGTATTTGTGAAAGTTGTTTTATTTTTTTCTCGTAAAAATATAATGTCAGTTTTAAATCCAAATGTTACATTTTAAATCTAAATCTAAATGTTAAAACTAAATGTCACGAGTGAATCTTCTATCTTTTGGAGTGGTTGCGCTCCATCGTTTGTTACGGCTCCTAAATAAAAAATTAATATGAGTTTATGAGCATCCATAGCTGTTCTGACCTTTCACTGTTAAAAAGGAAACAACGTACCTCGGTATATAGATATCTAGATGTTTAGAAACGAGTGAAAGAAACTACATTAAAAAAAGAAAAAAAACTATTGATACATGCACCAAAAAAGTTGAAAAATTTATTGCAAAGAGATATAAAACTGTTTAGTAGAACAGACAGAAATGGAAGTTTATCTATCCCTAATAATAAGTAGCTTTATTTTAAGAAATGTGACCTGGTTATGAGACATGTAGAAGGTGGAATAAAAGCATTGGACTTTGAAATCATAAAAAACCAAAAAAACTTTACACTTCCTGATATAACAACAAACCACGCCCCCTGTGGCTATCAGTGGAACTACAGAAGTGCTGGTTTCTGCTTTTTAAGTTCAAGAAGTTCAGTTTCATCATACTTCCTCATATCTGCTAATCTGAGTGAAAATCACACACACACACACACACACACACACACACACACACACACACACACACACACACACACACACACACACACACAGCCGCACCCTGTTCAGAAATATTTTTCAGTTTTCACCACAGAACAGTACAATCTTTATTACATCACATGAACTGTAAAGAACACACACACACACGTAGATTATGAGCACCTGTGTAACCACAGATCCACACATCTGATCTGAGGGTCACATGATCAACATTCATGTATCCTCATTACAACAACGACCAATGAGAGCATCAGCAGTGTTTTTGGAGTCATTGTGCCTTATATTTCTGTCGTTTTGGGCGTTTTTGATGTTTTCTTGTGTTTTGTGGTTTCATTTATACACAAAAACACACACAAATACAATTGACAACAATAAATCTGCAAAAACATCTCAAAAATACCAACACAAGTGACAGAGAAATACACCAAAATGTCTCCATAAAAATACATATTGTTGTGTATTTTTGTTCCTTTCTGTGTGTTTATTTTCCCACACTCTGACTAAACTGGTTGAGGTGTGGGTGTCATGGCCGACTGCAGCCTGGCCCATTAGTGTGTATTTGTGAGTGTGACTCAGCATTCCTGTGTCTGATGTAATGTGCTGATAATGCTGATTAATGAGCACTATGATGTCAGGTTGTGAACAGGGACAAATGGAACAATGAAACATTGCTTTCCTCTGAGCACAGACTATAAAATAAATACTTTAAACTCTGTCAACATGTAACAGCTGATCAGCTGCTCTATGTCGGTGGTGTGTCAGAAACCAATCACAAGATAACACAGTTATTATTCTAACCATAACATAATGGGGCACTGAAGTTGTACATCCTAAAATAAACAACTATTTGAGAAATTTGTCATATTTACTTTTCTCGTCAAAATATAACGTCAATGTTAAATCTAAATGTTAAATCTAAAACCTAAATCTGAATTTTAAATAAAAAATCTAAGTTTTACATATAAAATCTAAATCTTAGTGTTAAATATGAAATCTAAATGTTACATTTAAATCTAAATGTTACATTTAAATCTAAATGTTACATTTAAATGTGTTGATGTGTCTTCTTCACTGCAACTACCAAGTCAAATTCCTCGTATTGTTCTAAACTGTACCTGGTCAATAAAGCTGATTCTGATTCTGATTCTGATTCTGATTAAATCTAAATGTAAATGTTAAATATAAAATCTAAATGTTACATCTAAATGTTACATCTAAATGTAAGTATTAAATCTAAATCTAAATGGTAAATGTTAAATCTAAATGTGGAGCACACACTCCGTCTGAATAGACTGTGGATAGCGCTTGTTTGCATCAATGAGATTTTATTTTGGTACTTCCGGGTGAATGTGCATATTAGCTAAATAATTAGTTTCACCCATGACATTTAGATTTAACATTTAGATTTAACATTTAGATTTAACATTTAGATTTAACATTTAGATTTAACATTTAGATTTAACATTTAGATTTATCTTTTACAATAAAAGTAAGTATCAGAAATGTAATAAACACTGCTGTAAATTTGGTCAAAAGTAACAAAAAAAAAAATCACATACATTTTTTAAAACATGGTTTGTTGCTAAAAGTTGCAAAATGTTGCTGCTTATTAGTTTATTTTAGCATGCGCAACATTACAATCGGCGCCGCACATTAACACAGGTACGAGTGTCACAAGATGACATGTTCACCAGTTAAACTGTGACCCTGACTAGTCATCAGATAACATGATCACTAGTCGGATTCTAACAATGGGCTAGTGTTCGGTGAGAACGCATGTTTTTAAAGGCCTCCTTGTGCTAACGTGAGGCTCAGTGAATGAAACACTCTGATTGGTTGAGTGTTTCTGATTGTGTATCTGGTTTCAGGTGAAACCAATGATCTGAGGGACAGGATGTCCTTACCTCACTTTGTTTTATTCAAACAGAGGTTAGCGTAGCTTTAGCATTGCTAACTGTTATAGTCTGTTAGTGCTGCTGCTTGTCACATGTGACCTGTGTGTGTATCTGTGTGTGTGTGTGTGTGTGTGTGTGTGTGGCCTCTAACAGACGTACATGTAGGGTTATATTTAGTGTGCTCCTGTCATCAGTTCACTGTGTAATTCCAGATCTCAGGCTCAGCTCCAGATCCAAAAACTCTCACCAACACTGAACCAAAATCTTTTGGATCAACAAACAGACGCACAACTCTGTGATTCCATACACACATCTGCAACAAACGCACAATGAGCAACACACACAACAATGTTAAATTTATGGAGACATGAGCACAGCCCCACCCCCTTTGCAGTTTGACCCCGCTCAGCGATGCTAAGCTAAGCTAACCCATGGCAGCACATTTACTTGCAACACAAACTTTCATGCTCAACTTTTATTCTCTTTCACCTTAAAGATACACAACACGTTTGGATTAAATTAAATTAATTTAATTAAATTAAAACACTGTCAGAGACCAGCTCCATCTTTCAAGTTTAACAGCTGCACGTCAGAGAACTAGTTTCATAAAAACTGCACAGTTTCATTTAAAAAGTAAAAAGTTGATAAAAAATTTAAGTTGTTTTTCTTTCTAGGTGTGTGTGTGTGTGTGTGTGTGTGTGCGTGTCAATTATCTCTGTGAATCAGAATCTGTGAATTGTTTGGACTGCAATGATACGTTCATGAATTATTTCAAAAATTGTCTTAACTCATTCAGTTACAGCCGTTTTAGAGCATTTTGACTGATTTTAAAAGACCCACAGAATATTTTGTACTATGACTATCTGAAATATGACACCAGATTCTGAAAGACTAAAGTCTCTAATTTCATCAGAAAAAAAATAGTTTGTTTAGTTCCCCCATAATCAGCAGTTGAATAGAGCAAGTTTTCCACAAATTGCCAGTTTCAGAGCAAAAAGATGAGAAAACTTTAGGTTATGTGTATAACTCCGGTTCTATGAGTAATATTTTGTGAAATGTCTCACTATGGGATGTGACCTCTGTCTGCATTCCTCAGAAGCATTATTTCAATCTGCCAATCCTGATTGGCCGGTGAAGTTTGTCCGTCCTCTAGGGGGAGCCCCACCTCCTATAAAAGGAGGACGTGGACAGACGCGCACCATTTAAAATAAACACCTTCTTCTCATTTCAGCTAGAAGGGTTGTCTGGTGAGACAGATCACTCATATTACTCATAGAACCAGGGTTTTATACATAACCTAAAGTTCTATTTCATAATATTTTGTGAGATGTCTCACTATGGGATATGGAAACCACCGTTATGCAGACATACTTATCGAGCGGCAACAGCCTCCAGGACAGAAGTCTGATCACATCAGGACAGTAAAACTGTCTGTGACATACACGGGGCGGAAACGTCCACCATGTAAAAGCGGACAAACGTGAGGAGCGAGGTCCGACTCGTCGCTGCACAGATGTCCTGAACAGACACTCCCCTGAACAAAGCCCAGGATGTGGCAAGACCCCGAGTCGAGTGTGCATGCAGACCCGTAGGCGGCTGCAGACCCTGACACGAGTAAGCCAAAGCAATAGCCTCCACCACCCTGTGTGACAGGCGTTGCTTAGTCCCAGCGATCCCCGAACCACATCCCTTTTCAGTGCCCGGTGGGAGTGATTTTGTCATTTCTGCAGGACCTGATTGACAAAAAAAAAAGTATTTTCCACTGTGAAAGTATTTGGCAGCAATCGCATTGGGGATAAGTCCACCAGTCAGCACCTGCTGATCTGCCAGTTTATAAAGGGAGCACGTAGGCTCCTCCCAGCATCCAGATCACTGGTGCCACCGTGGGATCTGGCAGTGGTTTTGGAAGGACCTAAACATCCTCCTTTCAAACCACTGGAGAAGGCAGGCCTGAAGTTTGCCTCTCTTAAGGCTGTCTTGTTGCTGGCTCTGGCTTCGGCCAAGAGGGTCAGTGACATCCATGCGCTCTCAGTTCATCCGTTGTGCGCTCAGCTTTTCCCAGGTGATGCGAGGATCATCTTGAGACTCAACCCGGCTTTTGTGCCAAAGGTTGTGGGCTTGTTTTCTCTTTTGGCCTTTTCTGCCTCACAGGGTGAGCAGCGGCCGAATGTGTTATGTCCAGTTCGTGTGATTTGCACTTATATGAATATAACAAGGAGCCTCAGGAGGAGCAATCAGCTGTTCGTCTCCTGGGCCAATCCCTGCAAGGAAAGTCTGTTACTAAGCAACTCCTGTCACACTGGGTGGTGGAAGCTATTGCTTTGGCTTACCCGTGTCAGGGTCTGCAGCCGCATACGGGCCTGCACGTGGCTCAGGCGGCTTTACTGTCTTAACATGATCAGACTTCTGCCCTAGAGGCTGGTGCCGCTCGATAAGTATGTCTGCACAAAGGGAGTTTCCATATCCCATAGTGAGACATCTCACAAAATATTATGAAATAGAACTTTAGGTCATGTATATAACCCCAGTTCTATGAGTAATATGAGTGAGATGTCTCACCAGACAACCCTTCTTGCTCGAATGAGGAGAAGAGGCACTTATTTTGAATGGTGCACGTCTGTCCACGTCCTCCTTTTATAGGAAGTGGGTCACCCCCTAGTGGACGGACACGCCTCACTGGCCAATCAGGATTGGCAGATTGAAATAAATGCTTTTGAGGAATGCAGACAGAGGTCACATCCCATAGTGAGACATCTCACAAAATATTATGAAATAGAACAGGCTTTTTCTAATTAAAAAAAATCTCTCAGTGACTTTGAAGCAATTTTTATTTTTGCTTTATTAAAAACTATAACATCTGAACATTGGTTTCCTTCTAAAAAAAAATTATTATTATTTTTCTATCTGGCTCACAGTTGAATGTTTTGCTCACTATATTTTGTATCTTGAAATGACGAATTATCTTGTCAATGGCACTGAGTGAGTTAAATGCAGCTTTGCAGAACAGCTCAATGTTGACAGGTAGTCATGGTAACTCAGGATAAGTAGAAAGCTGTGTAGAATCTACAGGAGTGACAGCACAAAGGGCTTTTAAAAACCACTAAAGTGGGTCTAATATCTTAAAAACACTCGTAATTAATAATAATAATAAAAATAAAAATAGGTTTTCACTATGCATTAATAATGAATTAATTAAACACTGCTTGTAATAAAAAAAACACTGTCTTCATGCTTTAGAATCATAATTAAAATCAACATTTTAGTTAATCGTGGTTAGATTTTCAAATTGGGTCTAAAATTAAATGAATAGACACAATATTATCGAATTAAATATTGTGGATCTTTGTTTCAGAAATTAAAAGATACAAATGTGGAAAGGTTTGGATGCAAAAAGCCTGGTAGAATAAATGTTATTTCAGTATTATTATGTTTTATGGTATACATTATAATTATATTTCATAAAAAATATTATTTATGTTGTATTTTCTAAACATTTATTTTACGTATAAAAAGTTTTACCTCCTTTATGTAACGGAGCACGAGTGACGTCATTAGAAATTTTATGTCCTCTGTAGGGCGTGGTGGGCGGCGCAGAGATTGGCCAGAGCAGCTGTCAGTCACAGAGTAAGACACAGGTGATTGGTCATCTCGCTCCGCCCCCTGTCCCGGGGACATCTGAGACTCGGGTCCGAAGCGAGGCGACTGTCGAGCGGCGTGCTGCTCCACTCGGCCCCGTCACAAACTCCAACCTACCAGGACGAGCCCGAACCGAACCCCAACGGGAGCCCGAACTTTGAGCACAACTTTAGGGGAAGCGGAAACTTTTCAAACAAACATGGCAGACCATGACCAGCACCTGGTTTCTTCCACCAGCTCCTTCCTCAACGATGAGGTGCACCACTACCAGGCCGAGCCCGAACCTCAGGCCCAGCCCGGACCCAGGGACGACCTCTACGCCGTGGACGACATCGTGGACCTGGTCGGCGGGGCCCAGGACGCCCTGGAGCGGCACAGAGCCGAGGACAGCACGGCGCAGGAGGAGCCAGGGACGGTCCGAGTCCTGGACCCCGAACCAGAGCCTGAAGAAGAACCAGTGCCAGAGCCCAAACCAGTACTTCATAATTTATTAGACCCAGAACCAGTGCCTGAACCTGCACTTTTTAAAGCTCTCGATCCAGAGACTGAACCGGTGAAAGTATCAGACCCGGAGCCTGAACAGGTCAAGCTGCTCCAAACTGAACCCGATCCAGTCCCGGACACTACCACCACCGGCCCCTTGGTCCTGGAGCACCCCGCGGTCACTGCACCTAAAGCGGAGCCGGAGAACACGCAGATCACAGCCCCGGCGGTGGAGCCCCCCGCAACCCGCCCCGCAGACACACCCGGGGAAAGAGCGCCATCCCCCGCAGCGGCGGTAGAGCGACGACCGGCGACGGAGGACGCTTCGGCTCCAGCTTATTGTGAGTGTTACACCGGGAACCGATTGGTAGTCACACTTTATCCCGTTTTAAATCCGATTTAACACCTTTATTTGTTAACGGTGTCGCTTACAGTGTGATTTTATTTAATTTTTTTAAAGAAACATTTGTTAGCTTTTTCGTGGCCCGAGCACCGCGGATTAACCCGGTAACTCCCCACCGTGTGGTCCCTTCACACCTCATCTACATGGGCCCGGTACCAAAGATTAGACCGGGTGAGATTGTCTTAAATAGGATGTTAGTGTTACGGTGAGGCTGAAAACGGTTAGCCGACCGGGTGAAGCCCGAAGGCGGATCTCCATCCGCGGTCAGCCGGTGTGTGTCGACCTGTCGCTGCGGATGTTTGGAGCTCCGTGTGGGGCCTGGGGGGCATTATGGGGTCTACTGACATTAGCTCACTCATTTTAACAAGTTGAACGTGTATTTTGTGAACGTTTGTTAGTGTTTGGTGTTTTCGGGGCCTGTGATCCGTGGTGATGCGGCCCACCTGTTTGTGAATGATAACGGGGACCGGACACAAAGGGCCCTGCCCGGTGAGTCCCCGGTAATCGGTAACCTCCGGCCCCAGGATCCACTGGTCCACTGGTGGAGGGTTTAATCGTAAACCTCCTGGTGTGTCCACCCGGTCACCGTGTGGTCGGGGCGGCGTCAATCTGCTGCGTGTCTGCGGCTGCTGCTAACGGTGCTTCCATTATCGGACAGGCCTCTGCGGTGCATGGCTCCACTGGCAGCGGATACAAAACTCACCTTTACCCGGGCCACAGGTGGCCTTCCTGCGTGGTTTAAACACAGAATCAGGCTGTGACATCAGAGATTTATCACATCTATTATTATTTTTAATTAGTGCAGCCACGTCAGTTTCAAAGGTTAACGGTTAAAATGATTTGAGTAACGGACAAGCAGCTGTCCGACATTGGAAGCAGGGCGTATTAGCACGGCGTAGTTACAACAAAGGAATCCTTCCGAGCCGAACCACACCCTGCACTTTAATAAGAAACACCCGCAAACTACAGGCGTTTAAAGGCTCTACTTTAATGTAGTTCAACGCTTTGCTGCAATGCCGTGTTTTAACATACATTTGTATTGTTCACTGCTGTAGTTTAATATAATGTAAGACAATTTAAGGCTGTAGTTTAATGTTCTGTGTCAGGGTTAATTAACGCATCTGCCTTAATTGACTCGAGATCAGAAAAATCAGAAAGTCACTAATAAATGAGATTAAATATTTATTTCAAAGGTAGTTGAGACTAAAACATGACGATCAGTCAGTGAAGTTTAATCACTGATAAACATAAACTCAGTAGATCATCCTGAAGGTTTCAGGAAACCTTTGAACTGTGACTAAGAGGTTTAATCATAAGCTAAACTACTGCCACCTACTGGAATGGAGGGTCTAGAACCTTCTAGAGCCAACGATTAGTCTTATTAAACTGATTTGAATGACAGGTCCAGGACCATGGAGGTCTGAAACACACTAGTGAGCTACCAGTTAGTTTCCTTTAACAAATGTCGTTCTGATCTCAGGTTAGTTCAGTGACTGCAAGATAAACATCAGGTGTGAAGGTAACACCAACCCATTAGTCAGACAGACAGTACTAATCAATCAATGAATTCATTCATCACAACATTCTGACATTAGCCTCAAACATGATCAAAAAAAAATGACGCTGTTCCAAAAACTCATTTTTGATTGATCATCTCATTTATTCTGATTTAAAGCTTCACACTGGATCAATAAAACAGACTCGAGGATTTCATTTGTGCTCCAAGCCAGGCTTGATTATCTAATTCTGACTTTATTCAATAATTGTGTTTAATTTAATCTTGATTTGATGAATTATTGAAGACATGATCATCTAATCATCTAATTAATTTATTCTGTGTACGTGTAATAAATACGAACCACAAACTAAATCATTATTAATGATAAGTTTAATTAACCCTTTATTCACCCAGGGAGACTCTTATTTTGAAAAGACGCTTCAGGAACACAGATGATCATATTTAAAGTAAAAATGTGCTTTTAATGCACTAACAGGAAGTTCACAGGGAAGTGTCAGTGTGTTGTGTAACAGCTGGAGTTTTGTTTGACTGCACAGATTTGTGTGTAATCAGTAACTCAGACCAAACCTCTGACGTCACCACGAGATACTGTACCTTTAGCAAACACCTGAACCTGTTCCTGTCGCTAACTTCTCTACAGGTCCATCTTCTTCTTCTCCAGCTCATCTTCGTCCTCTGATGCAGTTTCCTACAGGCAAGTGCGTGCGTGTGTGTGCGTGTGCGTGTGCGTGTGTGAGAGACTAAGCAGATGATTACCTAAAGTCCAGATGTGACCACCAGGGGGCAGCGATAAAAACCGTGCTCCCAAAGTATTGCATTTAAAGTTCTTTATATTCATATATTTACAGTTAGTTTATTACATTTATCGTAAGAAATTTGGAATACATTTCATAAAATGATTATTTAAAAAAGTAGTTAAATTACATATTTAAATTACACAATAAAATTAATTGAACAGATTTTTAAAATAAATTAATCTAGTTCGTTTTGTTATTTTATTAATTTTTTTAAAATTTGGAAATGTCAAATCATCTGTAGATTTTTTAAAGGTTGATTTAATTCCTACCGTAAAACTCTCTGATTAAATGTTGTCATCTGATAAAATAAAATTTGCTCAATTAAAGCTCAATTCTGAATTTACAACAGAAAATAAGATCCTTCACTTTATAAAAACAACTAATTTGTTTCCCTTTCAAGAAGAAAATATAAATGTACTTAATATATATTTGATGCAAAATAGAAAAATAATAAAATGCATATTTTGTGAAAAGATTCCATTGAATTATTTAAACGTGATGAAATGATTTCATTCAAAACAAACAAACAAACAATGTTTTCATTGTTTCGTGTGCGTGTGTGCGTGTGTGTGTGCGTGTGTGCGTGCGTGCGTGCGTGTGTGTGTGTCCTGAGAACAGACCAGTGCTGGAAACTAAACACATGACATTACATCAAGTGTTTATCACAAATGTAACCGTGGGAGGTTTTTTTTTAATGAGAATAAAAACTTTTTCCAAAACATTTTTAACAGGAAACACCAAATAAATGCATAAAAAATATTCAAACTAAAGACAGATAATTGATAATCAGTGGGTCGACATTGAGAAAGTACCAAATAACTGCCTGTATAATGAGAATACAATAGTATCCTTCAAAAATAAAAGGACCGGATCAGATACAAAAGATGTTACATAATATCACTGCTGGTAGCTTTGAAATGACAAAGCACATGTAATCAGTTAGGAAACCATCTCCTTCAAAGTAAAAGCACAGGTTTGTTGAGACCCCTCAAAATAAATAACGGTAAAAAAAAAATCTGTAACGATGATGATACTAGAAGGGAAAAAATAATTTAAAATTATATCAATTAATAAAAGGAAAGAGTAAAATAAATAACCAAAAGATACAAGATATTCAAATGAATCGACCGTTAAAATTTGTAACAATACGAAATTCCTTAAAAGGTGTAAAAAACAAGATTGAAAATGTGTTTATCATTTACATTTTAACATAATTAAATCCTACTGAATATTAAACATTGATCAAACAATGTTGGAACATTACCACAAAGTTAGCGCAACTAGTTTTTGATCATTTCTGATGCGTTAAAGAGTGGAACAACGGAAGTCCAGCACTGCTCTGTTCTGGGCTGATGTGTCCTCCAGGTGTTCCTGGTGCTTGTTGTACCCGGGTGAGGATTGGGGGTGTGTCTTTGATGTGTGCTGTGTTGCGTTCTCCCCCCTCCCTCTCTACTCAAGCGCTCGGGCAGGAGGGCATCTCCCCTGCTCCCGTCTCTCCCCTCTCCCCTCTTCACTCCCCCGACTCTCTGGAGGAGCTCTCTCTGACCGAGAGTCCTAACCCGCCCCCCACCTCGGGACCCGCCATCACCCTGGCTTCCTCCTTCACTGACCCCGCCTCCACCGTGGAGCATGACGAGGGCGACCCTGGACCAGGTCGTAATAAGAATACTGAGCTCATGGAGCCGTTAGCTAGTGCGTACCTGAGTCTAGGGAAGCACAACCCTTGTGACGACAGCGGCGTCTCCGTCTCACCCGAAGAGAAGCTAGTTAGCTCAGGCCCCTCCCCTGTGAACCCCCCAATGTCTCACCCTCCCTCCTCTAACCCAACAGAGCTCTGGGACACACCTTTCCTTACATCTCAAGACAAATCCAAGGTCTCCATGGATTCCTTCCCCAAGGACTCGTCCCCGTACGAACCGGAGCGCGTTGGCGACCAGTCTGACGAAGACGATGACCTGATGTACGAAACCAAGAACAACAACCCCTTTGATGGTTTTTCCCCACTGGCCGACAGCGGATACTCTCACTTTGGGGAGTCCAAGAGCGACGGCAGTGCAACCAAGATATCAGAGAGTCCTAATCCAGACCTGGTTCAGTATGGGCTCACTGCAGAGTCTGAAGATTGTCCTCCATCCTTCCTCCAGGAGGAGAAGACATCCCAGAGCGGCCAGACGCTCAGTGACTCTCTGCTGCAGTCGGTGAACCCGTTATCGACTGGTCTGAAATACGACGAAGAGGAAGAGGAGGATTCAGTCTTGCCTCCTTCACTTCCAGACATTCTGAAGTCTTCTCCACTCAACCCTGAGAAAGTGGACTCTGGCTCCTCCGAGGGAAGCCCTGAGGACCAAAGCCCCATCTTGGAGAGGCGAATGATGGAGTCACCCAACCCTCCCATCAATCTGTCTGCTAACAACCCGTTTGCCTTCGACGCCAAAGTGTCCCTGCTGAAGGAGATGGCTGACGAGATGGAGGTGAAGATCGCTGACAAAGGCAAAGCAGCAGAGGAGAAGATCTTTGGGGCTTTTGATCTCGTCAAAGAGGCAGAAGTAATCCCTCCATTAAGGGTAAAGCAAGAGGAACCGGTGAAGATTGAGCAGAAGGATTGGTTTTCCTGCTCTGATTCTCCCAAAATGCTCGAAAAGTTTGAGCCTCTCGACTTCAACAACAAGAAGAAGAATGAGGATTCAGATTCAGAGTCGCCAACCGCTGACTCCTTGTCTCCAGTCCTTGAAGCCATGGCCAAGAATCCTACAAGCTTCCAGGTGGAGACGCAGAAGAAGGACCTGAAGATGGAGGAACCAGAGATGGCAGAGGAAGTGTCCGAGCACGAGGTCTCCTCTGAGGAGTTTGAGTTCATTGAGAGACCTCCTCGGGGCGTCGTTGACGACTTCCTGGAGGCTCTGGATTCATCCAAGTTTGCCTCCTCCAAACTTCCAGAGTTGCCCCTGGATGAGGATCTGAGCTTCGGGCTGAAGGACTCGACCAAAGCGTCTCCCGTCATCCACAAGGAAGCACCTAGTCAGAGCTCGTACCTCCTCCTGACCCAGGCCACACCCCAGAGGAGCAAGGCGGAGCTGGAGACTCTGCAAGCTCTGCACGCGACGCCGCACATCCATGACCCCACCCCCACTTGTAAGGCTGATGAGATGGTGGTTACGAAGAGCGGTGAAGGTGGGATTCGCTTTAAGATGCCCAGCCTGAACCCGACCAAAGGTAAACATGGACCTTCCCCCGCTTTCATCGACCCCATCTTCATCGCCTCATCTCCATTCTTCTTCTGTTCCTCCCCGTCAGTGAGATGTGTTTGTTACGCCCCCCGCCCCCCCTCCCTCCGCACGACCATTACGTCTCCTTTTTGCATTCAGTTTGTTTGCATCTTGTTTGTTTCTGCTGCACTTTGTGACTTTCATTTCTCCAGCATCATTGTATTTCCTTATTATTTTATGTTTTGGTTTCAGAGCCGGTAAGTCTCACACAGATCACACACTTCTTTATGAGGAAAGGAAAGCGGTGGCGCTGCGTTTCTCTGCGTGGGTTACGTTTCACTCTGAAAATAACCTCCCATGTGAAACCCAACCCCGGTGCACGAACGCAGCGTCACCGGGCCGTGGTTACAGTCCTGAGCACATGTTGAGATATTTAAAGAATGAGAGACGCCCTGTTTTAGAGCTAACACGGCTTTATTCAGACCATTGGAGTGTGTGTCCTCGTTGTAAAAAGGAAATGTTCCTTGTTTTTTTTTTCACGATTGGGCGAAATTTTCATTCGGGGCACATTTGGTAAAAAAAACATCTGGGCCCGAGACTTTTTAACAAATTGTTTTCAGTAAAATAAAATCCAAGCTTTCTAGTTCATCTAGTTTTTTTATAATGTAGGTTCGTGTTGTATGGTGTATGGTTAATGATTTTTAGCACTTTTCCGTTACCATCAACTGTATCCATGGAAACCCCAGAACAACTCTCTGATGTGAATGTTTAAAAAGCCAGTGAAGGACATTAGGTATTAGAACAGAAACCATTAAGTTGTAGCTCAGTGTGGGATGGCTGGGACCAACTTTCATGTTGTCCACTCCACTCCGTTACCATTAAAACACCTTCGTCATTCAACCCCATGTTAATAAGAACATCATTTCATTATTTTTGGCACTGTATCAGTAGTAGTAGCACCGCAAACGTTGTAGCATATTGTCGTACAATCACAATAGTCGATTATAATCTTTTCTAATGTTTCCAACTTTGTTTGCGTTAGCTACTCTTGTTAAAGTCACACTAATATTAGCCCATTTGTTTTACTGTAAAAAAAAAAATTATTTAACGTCTAATATTGTTCCAAAAGATGAAGTTAGTAGGGGTGTGTCTTTAATTCAAGAACTGATGTCCAATATCAAAAACAAGTGGTATGTTTATCAATTATATTTTTCTAAAAATGTTAACTTTTGTTTTCTTACCCAGATGACGTATTGTTTTTAACTGGAGATGTTTGATATCAGCTTTTTTTTTGTCTTCACCTCTCTGTGCCTCCTAATATGATTTATATCTCCATGGAATGAACCAGTTTGGGCTACTTTTATTGTGAAGTCCCACAGGATTTCACTTAGTATTTTCTTTTTAGATTTTATTAAAAAGCTCAAGCTGGTCAACATGTCCAGGTTTCAGCACTTCTCTGTACAGTTAGAAGTGGAAAACACTTTCCTGGTTAAATACATATTAATAAAAAAAATTGGTATGGTCGCATTCAGAATCAATCCGAGAATCACGAGACGATATATCGCCAAATCGATTTTTCGAACCCTAACCCTTTCCACATACTGTACATCTGTGCAGAATAAGAAAACCATTCATCTTCAGTGTTTCCATGTCATCACAAACAAAAGCATAATAAGGAAAATAAGCTACTTTCTCTTTAAAGGTTTTAATAATAAAGCTAATATCAGTGGATAAACACATATTGATGTCATGACAAATATTGGATATTAACACATCTGTCTTTATTTAAACTGCTTGATAACTTATTAACACCATCTGTTCCTATTTTAATTTTTAAACCAAATCTAGTATTTTATTAAACAGTTTTATATTAGAAATGAGAGTGAATTTTTTTGAATTTATAGAACAAAATGCTGTTTATATTTATAAGTTAATACACAGAAAGTGTATGCCTCCCATATTTTGTGCTTTTCATTGATTATCTTTGATCTGAATCCCTCTGTGGGCCATAGGAGGGCCACGGGCCTCATGTTTGTGATGACGTGAGTTACGTTGGCTGTGGAGACGACGATGTGTTTAATGGCTGAGCTTTGAGGTGGAAGTCCAAACGCTGAGTCAGCAGAGAGCAGATAAGGAGGAGAGGGAAAGGTTCAGTCAGTCACACACACACACACACACAGACACACACACACAGACACATACACACAGACACATACACATAGACACAGACACACACACACAGACAGACAGACACATACACACAGACAGACAGACAGATACATACACATAGACACACACACAGACAGACACACACAGACAGACACATACACACACACACACACAGACAGACACACATACACATAGACACACACACACACACACAGACAGACACATACACACAGACACACACAGACAGACACACACACACATAGGCACACACACAGACAGACACATAGACACACACATACACATAGACACACACACAGACAGACAGACACACACACAGACAGACACATAGACACAGACAGACATAGAAACATGAAGTTTATATTGTTCATCGATAAACGACGAACATTACCACAGTAAGAAACCGAAACCAACTTCTTTCAATCAGTTTCCTTCAAAATTAAAGCACAGTGCCAATAGGAAAAGATGACCTCTGCGCCAAACTTAATATATTAATATAAATGATCATTGAAGAGCAGATGACAATCTTTGATTTAACTCTAAATTTATTTGCATTTTCTTCATCTGTTTAAAATGTTAATATTTACTCATCAGTTGATTTAAAGTTGTAATATTATTTACTCTTGAATTCAGAGAGTTTATTTGGTATAAATTAAGCCACTGTTTACATTTTATTTACGTTTTTAAATATTTGTAATTTTAAGGATACCCCCCCCCCCCCCCCCCTCCTCTGTGAGATCCAAGATGGCGGCTGAACGGGGTCAGTTTCTAGTTAATCTGTGTGTCTCCGTTTTCTTCCTCCTCTCTGGTTCTGCTCATTCCGTTCTGCTGCGGTTCCGTCTGTCCGGTGTCTGTTGTCCGGTCCCGGGTGTGTTTAGTCGGTGTGTGTCCGTTAACGGAGGCGGTTGGTCCGGAGGTCACAGCGGACGGTGAGGGGCTCTGTTTTCGGGCATGAGTTGATTCTCTGCGGGGGCTGGAGCCTCGTTTCCCGCTCTGTGATCCGCAGACAGCGCCTCTATTTATAGCCGTGCTGCCTTATGGAGCTTTGGACCGCCTCACAGAGCAGGACCAGCAGAGTGAACAATGACTAGCTGTAGGAACTAGAACCAGTTCTATGGTCTTTATTCATCTCTAACTCTCTCAGACCAAGTGTTGTTTTTGTTTGTAAGTTTTCTGAACATTTATTATTGTAAAATGTTCTCGTCACGTTGTGTATTTTTATTTTGTGTACTTTTGGAGTCGTTTTGTGTGTGACACTGAAGATTGTCAGATGATCAATAATCACTGATCAATAATGATGACTGATCTTCTGTTGGTTAAAGTGAACGGGTGTATAGCGCCCCCTACTGTAGTGGAGAGTAAACAGAGGATCCCATGTCTCCCTGATTGTTAGTAGTGACGTCATGTGATCTTCACTTCCTGTAGTTTTCTGCTTAGTCAGTTCTCCGTACTGCCAGCAGGGGGCAGTGCTGATGGATCATAGGTATTTCACCTACTGACCACAGCTACAGACAGTCTGTCCAACAAAGACTGAGAATAATTCACTTTCAGTGTGATAGTGTCTGTGTGCTAAGCTAAAGCTAACATTATCTTTAATTTCATTGAGCTTATTGTTTGTTACATTTTCAATGATGTTGTGTTAGGACTGTGCAATTGTTGATTTTTTTTTGTTTATATTGAAATGTCTCCTATTTCTATATTATTTTATTTTAAATCTTATTTGTTAAGATTAAATCAGGGCTTTTGCCTTTAATTGGCCACGTAATGTTATTACATACATGGAATTTGTCCTCTGCATTTAACCCATCCATGAGGAGCAGTGGGCAGCCATTTTGCGGCGCCTGGGGAGCTGTTCGGGGTTAAGGGACTTGCTCAAAATCTTACAGTGATGGCCCAGGTGAGGCTTGAACCGGCAACCCTCCGATTACAAGCCCAGCGTATTTATTTATATTATTTGTATTCAAATACTGGTTTTAGGAGTGGTTACCTTCTCTACGTCTCAGATCATGTACAGCTCAGTTATATGATCACTGTGTTATAACCCAGACCCTCATCTACAGATCTCACTCACACATGCTGTCCCTGAGAGCAGAAACGGACTACAGTGGAACATATTGATCAGCTGTTTGTTAATAAATGTCTATGTGGGATTTTACATCAGCACATTTAACCTGGAATTGTTTTTCTGGTCAGACTTTATTGAGTTAAAAATATATAGATTTATATGGTAGATCAGCATTTTGTGGAAAAAAAATGTTCAAATGTGTTTCAGATGGGTGGAGCTATGAATGTCCTCTGACCGCCCTGGAATCCTCCAATGAAACATAATCAGTGGCAATGTTCAGCTCAGCTGTTACACACACACACACACACACACACACACGTAACAGCGCAGCTTTCAGATTTAATGAGCAACACACACCACAGTGGGTCAGTGCGTTTCTGAGGGACAGCACGTGTGAGTGAGCTCTGGATCCTGGAAACACTAAATTACTACTGTAGCTTCTGCTGCTGGGGGAGTTTAGAGGTTCTCCAACCTTTAGGAAGAAGTGGATCTCAGCACACACACTGCCTATAGATCTATATATGTCTCAGTTGAAGAGTTCCATTGTCTCCCATCATTTTTTTAATTTTCTAACCTGCAGTGATTCTCAACTGGTGGGTCGTGGACAGCTCATCAAAAATAAAATAAATACTTAATGTCAATCATGTTGGACTTTTATGAAACTTTTATTTTGACAGGCATGCTGTGAAATGCATGTAGCTCAGGAAAATATATTTATTTAGAAAAAAAATATTTGGTTGAGTTAAAAAAAAAAAAAAAAAAAACGGTCACAATTTAATGACCTGGTTCTAAAGCTGAGGTTCAATAACGTCTCCTTCCTGTGCAGTGAGGGACCTGCTGTACTGGCGTGATGTGAAGGCTACAGGCGTGGTGTTTGGCGCCGCCCTGCTGCTGCTGCTGTCGCTAACGGTGTGCAGCATTGTTAGCGTTAGCTCCTACATCGGCCTGGCCCTGCTCTCTGTCACCGTCACCTTCAGGATCTACAGGGGCGTCCTCCAAGCCGTCCAGAAGTCTGACGAGGGCCACCCCTTCAGGTGAGGACCCCCCATGCTTTAGAAGCTTCTAGAACGTTCCTCTGACCCCCTGTGCTCCTCCTCCTGTAGACACTACCTGGACCAGGAGGTGGCGCTGTCTGAAGACACGCTCCACAAGTACAGCGACGCTGCTCTGGACAAAGTCAACAGGGTCATCACTGAGCTCAGACACCTGTTCCTGGTAGAGGACCTGGTGGACTCCATCAAGGTGGGTCCCTGAACACATCACCATAACACTATCACTAGAGGTGGGAACATCTGGGTACCTCACGACACGATACGCGATACACAGCTCACGATAACAATTATCTCACGATATGACGATACTGCGATTATCGATATATTGGTCAGAAATCAATCTGCGATAATCTGACATAATAAAAAAATATTAAGTGAAAAATACAGTTTTTATTTTTTATCTCTGGAAGACAATAAATATAAAAAGTGTCCTATGAACAGTGACACTATTTTAGTGAAACATTTAAATGAATTAGTATCTCTAATAGTGATTTATGTAAACAATAAATATGGTCTTTATTACCAGTGACATCATTATAGTGAAATATTACAGTAAACAATATATTGGTTCCTTCAACAAACAGTAATAATATTTCTGTGAAGACGTACCTGTACATTTTAGTGACAAACAGAAAAGGTTGTTTATTAAAATAAAAAAAATCGATACTTAACAGGAGCATATCAATAATCGATTGTGTGGAAAAATATTGCGATATATCGCTGTATCGAGATATTGTCACACTCCTACTTGTCACTGGACCGGTTCCTGAACGCATCACCAACAAACCCCTGTCATGTACTGAGACTGCACCCATGCTGGAATTGTCATACTGAGATTACAACAGTATCTTAGTTGTATTAACAAGTGTAATCATGTATTTTAAATATTTCAGCAAGTAATTTGCCAGTGAAGTGCATTTTATGCCATAAATTAACTTTGAACACTTACTTATGAAGAGTCTCAGCACAGCGGAAGTAGCAAATATTTTCTGATAGTGCACATGTTCAGATACAATCTCAGTACGCCTTACCCCATCATCACTGTACCACTGACGAGGTGTTCACTGACCTCTGTTTCTCTACAGTTTGCCGGGTTGATGTGGATCCTGACTTACGTTGGCGCTCTTTTTAACGGACTCACTGTCCTGATTCTGGGTGAGACACTGAACGCCTCAAACATCTGTTCACTGAGTCAAACACACCACACCCAGTGTGCATCACATGACTCTGTTCATCATGTTCTCTCTCTCTGTAGGTCTGATTGCTGCCTTCAGCTGTCCAATCATCTACGAGAAACACCAGGTAGGCTCCGCCCCTCTGTGTGTCTCTGTGTGTGTGTGTGTGTGTGTACTCACCTCTCTGTGTGTGTTTCAGGCTCAGATCGATCACTATCTATCCATGGTCAACAAGCAGATCAAAGACATTGTGGGAAAGTGAGTCAGCGCTCTTTTTTCGCACCGTCATAAATGCATCACATTTCTTTGAATAAACAAACTTTTTTGAAAATTTAAATTTGTTCAAATGACTGAAAGTGTTTTAAATTCAAACACTGATATCTGTCTGGTCTACGGAGGATTGTTTTAATAATCAGTGAAGTGTTTATGGTTCTGAATTGTTTATAAACGCTGATGAATGAACGTTCTTCTCCCTCTGCGTGGACTTGCAGGATTCAGGCGACGGTTCCCGGGATGAAACGCAAAGCGGAATGAAGGAATGTGAAGGTGTGAGTTTGGATTGAGGAGAGGAAGAGGAAGTTTGAGGCGCGGCGAAGCCCTTTTATCACTTTTTGTTGTCTGAACAAACAATCATTTTTTTCCCTCTCGTTTCCTGTCACGTTCTCTTGGTTCTTTTTTTTTTTTTTTTTTTAACACCCGCCCCTTTTTTTATGTCTGTCTTTTTTTTTCTCTGCAGTTAAACAAGCACCCAACTTTTATTTTGAAAACCTGCTGGAATTCCTCCTGTCATGTCTCCCAAAGCTGATTTTGTTGGTTTACGCCGTCATTCAACAAATCGGAGCGAGGCAGTGGTGAAAGGGGGTAGGGTCAAAGAAAGAGGGCGGGGCTTATATCACAATAAAGATTAATTGTCGCTTTGAATAACTGCTAGCTAGAATCGTTTGCTCGACAAATACAAACCGTGGTTTCTTTCATGCTAGTAGCGACTCTGCTAGCATCGCATTCATTCATCGTAAAAAAGATTTTAAAAAACCATGAAAAGGGATTTAAGGAAAATGTGGTCATGTGACGTTCGAGGTCCTCCAGCTTTTGTTTGTTATGCAAGTCTAAACGTGAACAATAAACTTCATTGTGTGACGATACAGCGCCCCCTGCTGGAGGCTGTGTTTGTGGAATGCATTGTGAGATGTAAACAGTTATCAATAAAGCTTCTAGCGAAGAAATCCAGACTGCTCACATTTTTCACCATAATTTCACCTTTATTACAAATTAATATATAAATGTTTTTTCTCTCCATTATCAGCTTTAATCGTTAAATAAATGATATGTAATGAGGGAAATGTTTTTTATTAACCAGTTGAGTCTTGATGAGATTTAGGATGTTGTGTCAAAAAAATTCAAATCAATGTTCATAGATCATCTTTACTCTGGATCAAAGTCTAACCAAGTGATGTTTACTTTAGTTTATTACATTTATGTTTGTGCTAATGAAGGATCACATGGTACTTAGACATCAACATATAGATTTTAGCAAACTACTAAATAAATAAATCCCACAAAAAGAAAGCAATTTATCTTTAAACAGTAAATTAACCACTTTAAGGTAAAACATTAAATTATTTAAACCTAGAAAATTACTCCAACAGATCTCTGGGGGTAAACTACAACTCTAGATTAGCTCTTATCGCGCTAACTTCTGGGATTAAATCATGCTCCGTTCATGTGGACCTCTGCAGGTTTCTACCAGAGGGTGCAGGGGTGGGTGGCCCTGCAGCCGAATCCAGCATTTCTCCCCAAGGTTCAGAAAGAACAGAAGGTTGAGCTCCGTTCTCTCTCTACTCTGTGCAGAGAGAGAACAAGGAGCACAAATGCTCACTGGTATGTCCGGAAAGGGCACTACAGATGTATGTGCACAGGACACGAACGAACCGGAGGACAGATCAGTTGTTTGTCTATTTTAAGCCAGATCTTATCGGTAAACCGTTGTCAAATGCCCGTCTTTCCCACTGGATTGAAGAGGCTGTCCAGCAGGCTAATGTGGGTGCAGGGGTCCCTTGTCTCTCGGGGGTGTGAGCGTACTCTACCAGGGGCATGGCAACTTCCTGGGCATTATGGCGTAGTGCAACTCTGAGCGAGATCTGCACCACTGCTACTTGGTTAGGCCCATATACATTTGCTCGGTTCTACCAGATTAATGTGGCTGCAAGCATGTAATTTGGCGAACGGGTGCTTGGTGTAGCCCAGCAATAGTGTAATTTTTACTTTCCCCTTGTTCGTCAGCCTGGCGTGGCTGCTCGGAGTGGCAACTTCACCACTCCAGTTGAGCCATAGCATCTTGCAAGGCAGGCTGGCCTTGGTAGCGTCTGGGCCTTGGTTTCAGGCGGCAACGTCTGACAGTCAGCTGTACTTGCTCGCCTGGGGGTGTGTATATTTTGTACATTTGTTTATACTTTGTTGACATGCACGTGGTGATTCTTTTGTTCGGAGCACTGGTGGTGGCAACGTCTCATTTGAAGGACACGGTTTGTTATGAGCGGGTGCTGCTCTATCCCCTTGTGGTGTGTTTTACAGAGCCCCATACATATGAAACATGTAGTGGAGAGAGAGACTTTTCACTCAGAGAACCATGGTTACACATTGTAACCTACAATAAAAACAATTTCATTTTATTCATGGTAGATGTAATAAACTGTTCAGCTTTAACTGAAAAGATCAAAATAATCAAAGTCAGCAGAAAAAATCCTGGGAATGAAGAGTTTACAGTGGCAAGAAGTAGTGCAGTTATTACATGGAGTGATGAGTGGCCAGTCTCAGTCTGTGATTGAGGAGCGTAAACTGAAGACAGATATGGATTACATGTGGGGAAACCGAAGACCTGTCACAGGAACATGGACTGGAAACCATTCGGTTCAATTCTCCTACACCTTTTATAGGTGGTGTATGCACCTAATAAGGCATGGTTGCAACCTGCCATCAAACCAAAAGAAGAAGACTTATTCCTCATTTGTGACGTTCTCCAGTTCCTCTGTGTGTGATTGGTCTGACGCTGTCATTTCTTCCTCTGTCACTAGAGCCGCTGGTTAACCAGACAGAGGTCATTCCTAGAACAGCTTCTCTCTGACAGACAATGTTTGGTTAGTTGAAGCCCGCTAATGGAGATGAATCCAGAATATAGTTATCTAGATTTGTAACATACACACTAAAAACATATGGGTTATTTAATCTATGAAATATTTAACCCATTATGAGTTATTTGGATTTGAGTTATTACTGTGCAACTCACTCGCTGAGTCAAAACCTAACAAACATCAGCTGACTCAGCACCTGGGTTGTTGGGTTGACAGACGTCCTCCACACCATCAGGCTTCATACACCGAGAGAACCTGACTCATCATCCTCGTGCTGAGGCAAATCATCAATCAAAGGTTTGTGCACACTACATATTAAAATCACATTATCTGTGTTGAATTACCTATTGAAGTAGTATATTTATGTAGTCGAGGCTAGTTGGTTGGTTTGGCTAACAATGTTGCGAACCCGAACAAACCATTTAGCCGTTATCATGGAAGCACAAACCGATAAAGCTTTTCTGTTTGGTCTCGGCCATTTACCGAATGAATTAATGAAACTAAGTCAGTTCATAATGCTCATGGACGTATGGTTATGTTTATTTTGAGTTCACCAGCTAGCTAGTTAGCTGTTTTGTTCAATAGTACATGTTTGCACAGCCGGAAACCAGCGGTCTAAGACCCATTGAGTTATGACCCTCAGATTAGGACCCGACCATTTTTTTTTTTTTGCCACAGCACCAACTAGCAGCCGGATGTCTGAGCCGGAGGCTTGAGGTTTGGGACCCATTGGTTTAGGACCGTGATATTTTTGCCAAGTTTTTAAACACATTTTTTATTATTCTTGAAAATGTATATGTATCAGCACATCAACATGATTAACCTTATACATAACTCTAAAACCTAAATAATGTGTTGTGTCCAAATAAAATCTATGCAAGCTGCTCACTGGTTTATTTCACACTGTTAGAACTGTTATTTTATAGAATAACCAAATAAATTAATGAAAATAGCATGATTTTTCTCTTCTTTTTTATCGTGAACACAAACCAACATATTAAAACCACAATTTAATGATCGCACACACGCATGTGCACACGCACACTAATATATATATATATTCACTAACAACGTAGTTAATCAGTTCATATATCAGTGACGTGCAGTCAGGGTGGGCAAGGTAGGCAGTGCCTACCCAAGGGTGAATTGATATTTTGATTATTTGTTTTCATTATAATATAATTATAAATTATTTATTTTTCCATTTCCAATAGCCTACAGTACCTGTAAGTTTGAAAGTGTCAGCATTTTGTGTGTTTCGTAGCCCAAATGACTAAACATCACTATTTCCTCATGGTACGGCAGAGCCAGGAGGAGGCCACACCCCCTCCCAAAGGCACATTGCTGCTCTGCCTTTGTTCCCATAGCGTAATAATTGTTTGTTTCTTTAACGGTGTTTTACAATGTTGATTTAGTTTATGTGGAAATGTTCCAGGGACGACTCATACGCCCAGGTTATGGGCGGGGCCTCTTTATCTGATCATACCTTTGTTCTGTTGGGCTGAGGGCTCTTGGTTGATTGGTTTGACTGAAGGTGTTTCTGCTGATACTGTTGTAGAGTCTTATGTTTGGTGTCCTGCTCAGTTCTGATTTGATCATATCAAACGCTCCTTGTTGTGCTCTCCCCCCCCCAACACCACATGTTTAGTACTCAGCAGGTCCCTCAGTGGTTGTGCTTTTTCTGTGAGGTGAGGGAGGTATTTTACCAAATGATTAACCATCCCCAGGAACCGCCTCACACCACTGACGTCTGTAGGTGCTTCCATGTCGCTGACTGCTTTCACTCCGGTGCTATCGATGATTTGTCCCAGAAACTTAATGGAGGTTTTACAGAACTCACATTTTTCATTTTTCAGTGTCACACCAGCCTTTTTGAGCAGCTTCAGAACTTTCTCCAGTCATGTGTCGTGTCGGGCCTGCGTTTCAGCATACACCAGTATGTCGTCCATCTGGCAGACCACGCCCTCCAGGCCCGTATGGTAAGAGTGTTGAATCCCTGGACAAAGGGATTTGTAGAATCCTAAGTTTACGTCAAGTTTTGAGAAGATCTCTCGCATCCTGAAGCTGTCCCAGAGTGTGTTTGACTGATGGTAGCATATGACGTTCTCGTTTGAGTCATTCATCTTGGTTAGGTCGACACATATACTGTACGTA
>NC_041058.1:394906-407406 GCF_900634775.1 Gouania willdenowi | reverse complement strand
GAGTCTGAGGTTGTTGTTGGTGGAGGAGGAGGAGTCTACCACGACCCAGTTGCTCCTCAGTGGCTTGAGGGGGGGGCAGTGTCTGGAATCAGCAGCTTCAACGTAAACTGGTGTGAAAGCCCAGGGGGTCTGTACCACCTTAACCACTAGTGACAGTTTGAATTATGATGATGTTAAAGCTACTGTGTTGTTTATTTATATGAACAAAAAGTTGAAACGTCGTCTAAAGCTGCCATGTTTGCTGTTTGATTTGTGCTGACACAGTGAATTCTCCACGACTGGTGAGAAATCCATCAATCCAGTTCCACCTGAACAACTCCGCCCACAAACTCTGTGTCTAATGACGGCCTTCACGACACCTTATTAATGCTGTTTTAATAGTCGACTAGTCGTCCATTATTGAAACGATTAATCGACTAATTGGTGAAAAACCCAATAATTATTTGCTCAATGTTGCTCAATCTTTTTCATTTGACGTTGTCAGGTAAACGTTTGTATTGTGTCAAGTGTGAAATGCTCTAGAGATGGAAAATATACACTAAAATATATCCCAATAATTTCTGATATTTATCCTGGTAACGATAAAAATTAGGATAATTAAAAACAATAAATAAATAAAGCTATTCCCAACTTAAACTGTAAACAGGTTCATTACAAGCACACATTAAATGTAATTCATCAATGCTAAAATGTGCTTCATTAATAACATTTATACATTAAAAAGCTACAATAGCTGCTGACTCAGATATATTTTATACCATATATTAGTGCATGTGAGTCACTATTAGTGTTACTGTGTGTTATTCATTTATTTCATAAAATGATTAAAAAAATAGGTAAATTACATAATTACATGACACAATAAATAAATTGAACAGATTAGTTTTTGTAATGTAGGTCATTAATGAACTAATTACAAATAATGCTTAGTTTTTTTATTTTGTTAATTTTTTTAAAATTTGTAATTGTCATCTGTCGATTTTTTAAAGGTTGATTTAATTCCTCTGATTAAATGTTGTCATCTGATAAAATAAACTTAATTAAAGCTCAATTCTGAATTTATAACAGAAAATAAAACTCTTCACTTTATAAAAAACAGCTGATTTGTTTCCTTTTCAAGAAGAAAATATAAATGTACTTAATATATATTTTATGCAAATAGAAAAATAATAAAAATGCATATTTTGTGAAAAGAGTGTGTGTGTGCGTGTGTGTGTGTGTTGCAGCAGCAAACAGAGAACGGTCCTCACAGAGTCAGTAAAAGCAGGTGAGATCTTCCTCAGATTCACTAAGGTTTTCCCACTTTCTGATTGGACGAGAACATTTTTATGTTCCTGACTCCCTCAGGTCAGCTGGTAGTCCTCGCTCCTCCCCTGGTCGTCATGACAACGGGAATCGTTCTGACCCCAGTGTGAGCGACTGGGAGCGTGAGCAGCGTGAGCGTGTGGTCCAGTCGTCTCGTCTGTTCTGTCGTCCTGAACAAAGGAACGACATCTGGAACCGTCAGCGACGCCGTTCCACTGGGTACGACTATTAGACACAGAGCAGGCACACTGATCTATAGCGGGTGTTCTCAACCTTGGGGTCAGGACCCTATCTGGGGTCGTGAGATACTGGGAGGGGGTCCCCAGATGCCTTCAAGAAACTAAGAATATTTTCTGAACAATTTCAGTCCAACTCCACCAAACTCACCATGTTTTAACCTATTTTCATCACTTTTTCTTGCCATATTTCTGTTCCTTTTAATGTATTTTTCCCATTTCTCACACTTCTTCATCACATTTCAATGTCTTTCCAGACATGTTCAGCACTTATAAACCCTTTCCACCACTTTTACACCTAATGTTGACCCGTTATTGTTACTTTTAACCAATTTCTGTGGTTTGTAAAATTCTATTTCACCTCCTTTTCCACTATTTTTGGTCACTTTGAACCATTTTATTAGTGATTAAAACCAGGATTTCCATCTTTAATAATAATAATAAACGTTCCTGGATAACAGTGGATATTATTCAGATGAATAAATAAATGTGGTTATCACAGATTCATAGAACAATGGACCATCATTTTACTGACTTTATGGATGGACCCCAAAAAATCTCTCCTTTATTCCCCCTTATAGATGGTCCTGTCTCCACATGACTGTTCTTCAATGTTCATGTCTGTGTTCAACCACCTTCAGCTACAGTGGGGGTCCCTGCTCTCTGGAACTTTTATTTTGGAGGGTCCCTGCTCTATGGGACCTTTATTTTGGAGGGTCCCTGCTCTATGGGACCTTTATTTTGGAGGGTCCCCGCTCTCTGTGACCTTTATTTTTGGGGTCACGACCTGAACAGGTTGAGAACCACTGGTCTATAGATTTAAAGATATTGCCCTTTGGGCAGTAGTAGTTGCAGACCCTGTCTGATGGTATAGATCTATAAAGGCAGATAGGACATGTTGTTCAGAAAGGTGTAGAATAGGCGGCCATCTTACCAGGGGCTGACTATGTGCACTCCGATGGGAAGGTTCTCACGGGTCATGGGACCTCTGTACTGTTGGTCTTTTTGGGTTGTGGACTGCCAGTCAAACTGTGCCCCACCCACCTTTACAAAGAAGAAGCAGCTTGGACTGTGGTGGTCTGAGAGCACTGAGCACTTTGGAGCAGAACATCCCATGACATGCTGAGATGATGCTTTACTCCACTGACTAATAAACACTGGCCATAAGCTCCTCCCTCAAGGCTCAGAGGTCAAAGGTTGTCAAAGGCTGATAACGGTCATCATCTTCATCCAGTCACCAACGTGCTCTAAACGCCGTGTGTGTCCATGTGGTGAACGTCCGTAGATTGTCTCGATACACACGTGTTCCAGTAGAGGAGACGCGTCTGAAGCTTCTAGAACGTTCTCCCACAGCCTGGAGATAATCAATAGTCCTTTATTGAAATGCTCAGTTATTTAGTTATTATATAATAAACTGTATATAATGAATTATTTACTGTCTGAATATAATTAGTCTGTTTTACAAACACTAATTATAATCATCAGTGATTCACAGAGAAACTCAGAAATGCATCCGATCACAGTCCCTGTAACCGTAGTAACCGCAGTAATTGTCATCCAATCAGATTGTCAGGTTCCTAAAGATGATTATCAGGTGCGTGTGCTCTGACTTTAATAGTTTATTTATTAATTCTGCTTTGACTTTAAAATGTTAAATCATTTCCAAACTTCAGGCTGTTGCAGACGTTGAGCTCTCAGACGGTTTCCAACATCTGTTCCGGGTCCTCTCAGTAGACGTGTAAGGTGTAAAGAAGGTTTTGGTCGCCTTGTAGATCAGTGTTCAAAGAAACGTGTCTAATGTGACTGATTTAGTTTTCAGTGCTGTGGCTTTTATTGAAACATCTTTTTATTAAATAACTGAAGGAAGTGATGTCGTTGCTTTGTTTTTGTTGCCTATTATTCTGCAGAAATAATGTTAAATATTAAAATATCATCTGCTATGAATGTTTCACTAAAATGACATTATTGGGAGTAAAAACATGTGGTTTCTTATCTCATGAAAAAATGATTGAAATAGTTTCCTGTTTATTTACTTATTGTAGTTAATGAACTTATAACACAGCTATACTTACACACTTTAGATGAACTTTATAAAACGCCGTGTTTTTTTATCTTAAAAATAAACAAACTTCACATCAACCAAAACTGGGTTAAATGTGTGATAAATATGAGTTTTCTGAAGTTGTGAGAATGAGAGAGTGCAACGTTAAAATATTGAAAGAAACATGTTTGATATGAAGAATTATTTTATTTCTTTTGACTCGTTCACAAACAATCTGCAGAATTCATCAGAGAAAAGATGAACTGAGGACTCAACAAGTCGGGGTTCTGGTTCCACTAGTGACCATGTTATCAGATGAAGTGTTCTTATTAGAACGTAATAGAAACATTAAACAGACACAGGCAACAACAAACTAGTTTATCAATAAATAAATAACTAGTTAACCAGAGTTTAATCAACTCTGACTTATTCATTAGATTATTTCTCGTTTCCTCCTGAGATTTTTATCAGATCTTTTTTCTTCTTATTGTTAGAATTAAAAGAAACAATTCATTTTTTTAATGTTTGATTCCTTTTCTAATTGTGTGTGTGTGTATAAACACACTATGTGTATCTTTCAGGTTGAACACACGAGATAACAAAACACATGAAAGGATTCTTGCACATTTTTCTCTCTATCATTTTACAAGTTTATCAACAATATTAAGTTTATTTTGTTTCTTATTTCTAAGTGTGTAGTTCTGAGCTGTGTCCTGTGGGGGCAGCAGTGAGCAGCAGCTGAGGCTGGAAACAGGAGAAGAAGAAGCTGTAGTTTGTTGTCATCACAGACATAATATACGTATTATAATGTCTATGATTGTCATAATAAAGGCTAAAGCAGGGCTTGCTCTGGTTGCGCGCGCACCCTCTGACTGTCATGGCGTCCGTCGTCCAGAGGCTCGCCCGCCAGGCCCGCCTCACCTTCACGTTCCCGCCCCGGGTCGGAGAGGAACCGGGCCGGTTCTTCCTGGAGAACCTGGCGGAGCTGCGGAGGATGATGTTCGAGGTGCAGGCCGCGGACCTGAGGCTGGTCCCGGTCCCGCAGCGGGCTGAGTCCTGTTCGGTTCCGGTGAGCTACATGCACATCTGTGAGACGGAGCAGTTCAGCATGGGGGTGTTCCTGCTGCGGCCTGGGGCCTCCATCCCTCTGCACGACCACCCCGACATGCACGGCCTGCTCCGGGTTCTGTACGGAACCGTCCGGCTCAGCTGCTTGGACCGGCCCGTTCCGGTGCAATATGCGGTCCGCGGGCCGCCCCTGCTCCGCTCTGTGCTGCGCTCCTCGGCCCTGTACACCGAGCACAGCGGACCGTGCGTGCTCCACCCGGACCGGGACAACCTGCACCGGGTCGAGGTGGTGGACGGACCGTCCGCCTTCCTGGACATCCTGGCCCCGCCCTACGACCCGGACCAGGGCCGGGACTGCCACTACTACCGGGTCTTGGGGGGCCCGGAACCCGCGGTGTCCGGGACCGAGGTGTGGGTCACCGAGGTGCCCCAGCCTGAGGAGTTCAGGTGTGGAGGAGAACAGTACCAGGGGCCCCCGGTCCGGCTCTGAGTCTGAGCCCAGAACCAGAGACTGGAAGGAAGTGATTAAACAGGAAGTGGATCCATTTGTGAATGAATGAATGAATGAGAATAAAGACTGAGCGAAACCTCCATCATAGAGCAGTAACACTCTAAATCTGTTCATTATAGATGTATAGAGAATAGATCTGTTCCTGTCTGGGGTGGGAACAATATTACTATCAATTTAAAAATTAAGAATTTGGGTTATAGTAGTGGGTTAATTTGGGTTATATATATATATATATATTATTGTATCTGACTTTAAAAATTCTAAAATCAAAGTAAAGAAAAGTTGATTTCATAAAATCATCCTTTATTGATTTTTAAAGTATTGATAAACTGAAGGAACAGGAAAAAACATTTAATCTACGATGGTAATTATTGAGATTTACCAAATAATCCCATTAAACACCGACCGATCTGATCCAACAAATAAATAATTACAATCTTTTTCTATACCCACTTAGTCCTGTTCAGGGTCTGCTGGTGTAGAAGTAGGTAGGTACACGTTGAGCAAGTCCCTTAACCCCGAACTGCTGCCCACTGCTCCTCAGGGCTGGGTTAAATGCAGAGGACAAATTCCATGTATGTAATAACATTACATGGCCAATTAAAGGCAAAAGCCCTGATTTAATCTTAAACATACTAATCGTACTAATAATACTGTCATGTATACCCAGTTGTCAATATATGAAACACAATTACATGTACATAGTATATCCCAGTATATACAGTCATCTCAGTTTACACTGTTATCAGGTACACACCCTAATTCCAGTAAGTACACAGTTATCTGTACACATTAATTCATGCATATACCCAGTTATCACAATAAATACAGGGTTATCCCAGTATATACTGAGTTATCACAATATATACTCAGTTATTCTAGTATATACTGAGTTATCACAATATATACTGAGTTATCCCAGCATTTACTCAGTTATTCCAGTATATACTGAGTTATCACAGTATAATACTGAGTTATTCCAGTATATACTGAGTTATCACAGTATAATACTGAGTTATTCCAGTATAAAACTGAGTTATCACAGTATAATACTGAGTTATTCCAGTATATACTGAGTTATCACAGTATATACTGAGTAATCACAGTATATATCCAGTAATCAGGTCTTTTTCTGTCTCAGGTGGATCTTCATGTGTCGCCTCCTCTCGTCGCTACGTGCGAACCTTCTCCCACACTGCTCACAGCTGAACGGTTTCTCTCCGGTGTGCGTGCGTACGTGCGTGGTCAGGTGGTCGCTGCGCCCGAAGCTTCGGAGACACATGTGACACTGGAACGGTTTCTGACCCGTGTGGATGCGCACGTGTCGACTCAGCTCGTCGGAGCGAGAGAACCTGCGGTCGCAGCCCTCAGCCGGACACGGGAAGGGTCGCTGGTCCACGGGGGTCCGCCCGGGCCGGGCCGGGTACTTTCTGGGCCGGAGGATGGGTCTGAGGGGTAGGCTCTGCTGAGAGAGGAAAGCTGCGGGTCGCGGGCTGTCCGAAGACGTTCCGAAGGACCGGATGGTGCTGAGGGGGGTAAGAGGGGGGGGCAGCGGGTAGGAGAGGGGCCGGAAGTCCCTCTGACAGTTCTGAGAATAAAAGCCTCCGTATTCCTGAGGGGGCGGGGCAAATGCACAGGTGGGCGGGGCTAGGTAACCTGTACTACCTGATTGGTCCTGGTACAGGTCACTGCAGGAGTAGGACGGGGGGGCATGAGGGGGGGCGTACATGTGGCTAAGGTCTGACATCCTGGACCCTCCGCACTAAAACCCTCCCCCTTTTGCACTTGGCCCCTCCCCTTCCTAGTGTGTCCAGTCCTCTCACTGTGTCTCACCTGAAACACACACAAACGTGGTCAGTATTTCTTTCTCGGCTCCATCATCGTCACATACTACTCATACTAACATACTACTCATCCTAACATACTACTCATACTAACGTACTACTCATCCTAACATACTACTCATACTAACGTACTACTCATCCTAACATACTACTCATACTAACGTACTACTCATCCTAACGTACTACTCATACTAACGTACTACTCATCCTAACGTACTACTCATACTAACGTACTACTCATCCTAACATACTACTCATACTAACGTACTACTCATACTAACGTACTACTCATCCTAACATACTACTCATACTAACGTACTACTCATACTAATGTACTACTCATCCTAACATACTACTCATACTAACATACTACTCATACTAACGTACTACTCATCCTAACATACTACTCATACTAATGTACTACTCATACTAACGTACTACTCATACTAACGTACTACTCATCCTAACGTACTACTCATACTAACGTACTACTCATACTAATGTACTACTCATACTAACGTACTACTCATACTAATGTACTACTCATACTAACATACTACTCATACTAACATACTACTCATCCTAACATACTACTCATACTAACGTACTACTCATCCTAACATACTACTCATACTAACGTACTACTCATCCTAACGTACTACTCATACTAACGTACTACTCATCCTAACGTACTACTCATACTAACGTACTACTCATCCTAACATACTACTCATACTAACGTACTACTCATACTAATGTACTACTCATACTAACGTACTACTCATACTAACGTACTACTCATACTAACGTACTACTCATACTAACATACTACTCATACTAATGTACTACTCATACTAACGTACTACTCATACTAACGTACTACTCATCCTAACGTACTACTCATACTTTGTACTACTCATACTAACGTACTACTCATACTAACGTACTACTCATACTAACGTACTACTCATCCTAACATACTACTCATACTAATGTACTACTCATACTAACGTACTACTCATACTAACGTACTACTCATACTAACGTACTACTCATCCTAACGTACTACTCATACTAATGTACTACTCATACTAACGTACTACTCATACTAACGTACTACTCATACTAACGTACTACTCATCCTAACGTACTACTCATACTAATGTACTACTCATACTAACGTACTACTCATACTAACATACTACTCATACTAACATACTACTCATACTAATGTACTACTCATCCTAACATACTACTCATACTAACGTACTACTCATACTAACGTACTACTCATACTAACGTACTACTCATACTAACATACTACTCATCCTATCGTACTACTCATACTAATGTACTACTCATACTAACGTACTACTCATACTAACATACTACTCATCCTAACGTACTACTCATACTAATGTACTACTCATCCTAACATACTACTCATAGTAACATACTACTCATACTAATGTACTACTCATCCTAACATACTACTCATACTAACGTACTACTCATACTAACGTACTACTCATACTAACATACTACTCATACTAACGTACTACTCATACTAACGTACTACTCATACTAACGTACTACCCATACTAATGTACTACTCATACTAACGTACTACTCATACTAACGTACTACTCATACTAACGTACTACTCATACTAACGTACTACTCATCCTAACGTACTACTCATACTAACGTACTACTCATCCTAACGTACTACTCATACTAACGTACTACTCATACTAATGTACTACTCATCCTGACGTACTACTCATACTAATGTACTACTCATACTAATGTACTACTCATACTAACGTACTACTCATACTAACGTACTACTCATACTAATGTACTACTCATACTAACGTACTACTCATACTAACGTACTACTCATACTAACGTACTACTCATCCTAACGTACTACTCATACTAATGTACTACTCATACTAACGTACTACTCATACTAACGTACTACTCATACTAACGTACTACTCATCCTAACATACTACTCATACTAATGTACTACTCATACTAACGTACTACTCATACTAACGTACTACTCATACTAACATACTACTCATACTAATGTACTACTCATACTAACGTACTACTCATACTAACATACTACTCATCCTAACGTACTACTCATACTAATGTACTACTCATCCTAACATACTACTCATACTAACATACTACTCATACTAATGTACTACTCATACTAACGTACTACTCATACTAACGTACTACTCATACTAACATACTACTCATACTAATGTACTACTCATACTAACGTACTACTCATACTAACATACTACTCATCCTAACGTACTACTCATACTAATGTACTACTCATCCTAACATACTACTCATACTAACATACTACTCATACTAATGTACTACTCATCCTAACATACTACTCATACTAACGTACTACTCATACTAACGTACTACTCATACTAACGTACTACTCATACTAACGTACTACTCATACTAACATACTACTCATCCTATCGTACTACTCATACTAACGTACTACTCATACTAACGTACTACTCATACTAACATACTACTCATCCTATCGTACTACTCATACTAATGTACTACTCATACTAACGTACTACTCATACTAACATACTACTCATCCTAACGTACTACTCATACTAATGTACTACTCATCCTAACATACTACTCATAGTAACATACTACTCATACTAATGTACTACTCATCCTAACATACTACTCATACTAACGTACTACTCATACTAACGTACTACTCATACTAACGTACTACTCATACTAACGTACTACCCATACTAATGTACTACTCATACTAACGTACTACTCATACTAACGTACTACTCATACTAACGTACTACCCATACTAACGTACTACTCATACTAACGTACTACTCATACTAACGTACTACTCATACTAATGTACTACTCATCCTGACGTACTACTCATACTAATGTACTACTCATCCTAACGTACTACTCATACTAACGTACTACTCATACTAACATACTACTCATCCTAACGTACTACTCATACTAATGTACTACTCATACTAACGTACTACTCATACTAACGTACTACTCATACTAATGTACTACTCATCCTAACGTACTACTCATACTAATGTACTACTCATACTAACGTACTACTCATACTAACGTACTACTCATACTAATGTACTACTCATACTAACGTACTACTCATACTAATGTATTACTCATACTAATGTATACTATAGTCTATAGTAGACAGTATATACTATAGTCTATAGTAGACAGTATATACTATAGTCTATAGTAGACAGTATATACTATAGTAAATAGTAGACAGTATATACTATAGTAAATAGTAGACAGTATATACTATAGTATATAGTAGACTGTATATACTATAGTCTATAGTAGACAGTATATAATATAGTCTATAGTAGACAGTATATACTATAGTCTATAGTAGACAGTATATACTATAGTAAATAGTAGACAGTATATACTATAGTCTATAGTAGACAGTATATACTATAGTCTATAGTAGACAGTATATACTATAGTAAATAGTAGACAGTATATACTATAGTAAATACTAGACAGTATATACTATAGTAAATAGTAGACAGTATATACTATAGTATATAGTAGACTGTATATACTATAGTCTATAGTAGATAGTATATACTATAGTCTATAGTAGACAGTATATACTATAGTCTATAGTAGACAGTATATACTATAGTCTATAGTAGACAGTATATACTATAGTAAATAGTAGACAGTATATACTATAGTAAATAGTAGACAGTATATACTATAGTAAATACTAGACAGTATATACTGTAGTAAATACTAGACAGTATATACTATAGTATATAGTGGAGAGTACTCATTGGGTTTGTATTGTGTAGTACTTTAGTGGGACATCAACTACACAGACTGACTGATATAAAAATTACGCCTCCTTTCCTCATTTTGGGGGCGGAGCTTCTATTTGTACGTTTGTCAGCTGATTGGCTGTGATGAATGTGATCAATGGTGTTTACAGTTGATCATGTGATGATGTCACAGCTGTGAAGCTCTGAGTTTAACTCTTCTCTGTCAGCACTCTGTGTGTGTGTGTAACTGACAGTGTTTGATGTGTGTGAGCCTTTTTTACGCCCACACATCTAAAAATGTGTGTGTATTGTGTGTGTGTGAGGATCCGCCCACGGCGTGGCAGATGGAGGGTTAACCACACACACACGGGGCGTCCTGGCTCACCCCTCGCCCACGCCATGGCCCCCGGGCACCGTGTGTGTTTTTGTATGTGTTGTTGTGTGGCGGCAGCAGCGATTAATCATGTGTCATGGCGGATGTGTGTGAATATAGATCTTTGTCAAAGTCTCAGAGCTGACCTTTGACCTCTGATCTACACTACACATGCTCAGTAGAAACACCTCTTTTACCTTTGTCTACAGCAGGGTTCTCAATCTTGGGGCAGGACCGCATTTGAAGTCCTAGCTGCTACATGTTTAGCATTGAGGTGTTAGCTGCTACATGTTTAGCATTGAGGTGTTAGCTGAGGCTTTAGCTTTCCATCCAGTGTTTTTGATTAAACTAATTTAACGCCCATGATGACGTCTCCTCTGGTTCTCCTGTTTGTTGTGTTGTGGGTTGTGCATCGGTTTTCTAGGAACTCGTGAAATGAGAAAGGCTCCACGCTGTTTTGGATTGAAGAAAATATATAATTTTTTCAATGTGTTATTTTTCTGTAATTAATTCATCGCAGCGAATGCGATAAAGTCCCAGCACTAGTTTATTTTGTTGCCATTGTGGAGTTTTTTTGTTAATTTTGAAGTTGCACTAAATCAGAGATAGGGCCGTCTGTTGTTTGCTCTTTAGTGTTGCGGTTGGGGCTGCGCCCCCTACCTTGGGCTCCAACACCTGCACACCGCTCTGATCTGTGAAAGACGGGCTGTCAAACGGCGTATTCATGGGAAACGTATAGAGTGCGTAGCGTGGGATAATAGACAAGCTGCACAAAGAGCAGACGTTGATGAGCTCACAGAGGAAATGTCTCGTCTACAGACTGAAAAAAAGCCTCATGAGGAACACACGGACAAATACAGACGCAAAAAACTACACAAATGTGACAAAATCAGAAAGAAACATTTGTTAGAGAGAAAATACATGGAGGGAGAAATCCTTCACATATATTTAGAATATAGAAACATTCACAATGAACAGTTACACAAAAACTACACAAAACAAAGACACACAGTGAGCAGAGACGTCCTCAAACAGAAAAATCACCTCAAATAAACAAAGAAAATTAAGTCTAAAAAAAGAACGGAAATCAACAACAAAACAAACAGTGAGGACGAAACAAATATATAAGTATATACTGTAATTTAAAATATATAGAAATGTATGTATATACGACGAAATAATTAAACATTAACATCTAAAGGTTGTGATAAAAATGAACCAGTATA
>NC_041058.1:359906-389906 GCF_900634775.1 Gouania willdenowi | reverse complement strand
ATAAACTATAAATATTAGTTATTACATTACATGAGCGTTACATGGTCAGACCCCTCAATATATCTCAGACTTGTTGTACCCCTACACTTCAGGGTGAAGTCTTCAGTCTTCAGACCAGGGTCTCCTAAAGACCCTAGAACTAAATGTAAAACCAGAGGAGACCTGGTGTTCCAGACTCTGGAATAACCTGCACCAGTCTCTCAGGGAGCTCAACTGTGTGGTTACTTTTAAAAAGACTTTACTTTACAGAAAAGCTTTTAGTTACTGGATTATAAATTATTATCCTTTTATGATGTTTATGTACATGTTTTATTATTCTATTATGATGTTACACTTATATTTTCACCACAGCTCTGTTCAGCACTTTGTGATTCTATCAGTAAAAAGCTTTATAAATAAATTATTTCTACTTATATATGTATAAACACAATAAATATGTTTTCAGTGTGTCCTGTTGATGTGGTTTGTTTTTATTGATGGAGAAAAAGAGACAAATATTTAGTTTTGCGTTTTTATGGTGCTGATTTGTTTTTAAACACAGACCATTTATGATATGAACCTTATTTAAGCTTTGACCAGAACCTGACAGTACAATCTATCTATAGTAATATATATCTTTAGTATCTATCTATAGATCTATCTATCTATCGATAGATAGATAGATAGATCTATAGATAGATCTATATATCTATCTATAGATTTGAGTGATTTAAAACAACTTAGTGGCAGCAGTCGATGCGGCGTCTACGTATTATGACGTCTATGGTCAAAACAAAACGACTTCCCGTGATGCACCGCTCTGTGAGCGTCACTTGCCCCCTGGAGCCAATGGCATTGCTTCCCTGGCTGAGGCTGTTCTCTCATTGGAGGATGAAAATTTAAAAGTACGCTTTCAAACGAGCGGCAGAAAAAGACGCAGACTGTTGTAGACCTACGAAGATTGTCGCTCACACACACGAGCTTTAAACCATTAAAGCTGTTGGAATACTTCTTATATCCACAGGAACAGGAACAAACGTTTGGTTCAGGTGAAAATTCTCCTGTTTGTCACCGAGTTGTTGGTGTTTTAAGGCCTTTAGCCGCATTAGCTGCTGCTGGCTGTCTATGGGAGCTAATGATGAGCTAATGTCAGTGATTGTGTGTTTGTTTTAATTCATGAGGTGAAACAATGCAGATGTTAAGTTAGTTATGCTACTGTTAACCTAATTCAAGTACAGCCAGTTAAGTTAACTATTCATCAGCATGGCTTGAAAAAACTATTAAAATATGTGTTTGTGTGTGACAGGTGACTACAGCTGACATGGCTGCTGTAAAACGGGAGGAGAAAGCTCGGAACATTCAGGTTGTTGTCCGATGCAGGTGAGAAGCTCTGTGTTGATACAGACCAGTGTTTCTCAAATGGGGGTACGTGTATCCCTAAGGGTACGCGATGGCACTACAAGGTGTACTAGAGAGAGAGAGTGTGTGTGAACAATTAACAAATAAAGTGTCAGTGTACATGATAAAAACTATAGAAATCAATCTATTCAGGAGACACTAAATGAGTGTTTTCAACCTTGGGGTCAGGACCCCATGTAGGGTATCCTGGAGTTTAAATAAGAAAAATTAAAATATAATTTTGAAAATTTTCTTTTTTTGTTATAGATGAAAATAATACAATCTTAAACAACTGTTTCTATACTTTCCATTTGTGAAATATAAATCTAGTTCCACTAAAATTCAATTAAAAAAGATCTGAGCTCAAACATTAAAAACTAATTCAACATGCTGTATATATATATATATATGTATATGTATACACACACACACACACACTGATGTTGATGGGTTTTCAATGTAATGAGTTCCAGGACCCACAGGTGGTGATGTGAGTGAGTCCATGGGAAATTCAATGGGTCTCCAATAAAATAAAAAACATTTTTCTATTTCTATTTTTTAAATTGTAGTGTTAAAACTCTCTTAATGGTGGTATGATATGTCTATACTTAACAAAGTGTCTACTGCTAAACGTCATCACAAAAGCATTACATATCATATTAACATAGATGGTTGGTGCCTGTCTGCAATAGTACAAACATTAGCTGAGATATAACTTGTGGGAAACATCTTGATTGTAAAATCTAATAGGTATTATCATAAAGTATAGTTTTCTCTACTTTAGATTGTTTTAAATGTAATGTTCAACAACTAATTCTAATGATTTTACTGTTTTCTAGATTGTTTTATTATTTCCAGGTCATATGACGTCACTGTGATGCAGTTTGTTTGGGTTTAAAAAAGGTCAATATTAAAAAACGTTTTTGTACTGCTAAGTTATTTAAGCTAATGATTCATGGTTGTTTAATATTTCATGGTTATTTAAAATTAAGTAGTCTAGAACATTCTGATGTTCTATCATGTTCTGTTTGTCCTTCTGTTCACTAACCAACCAGTGGAACCAGATGTTCTCCACCTCTGAACCTGGTTCTAATGGAGATTTCTTCTTATAAAATAGTTTATTCTTCCCATTGTCACTGTGTGTGTGCGTGTGTGCGTGTGTGCGTGTGTGCGCGCGTGCGTGCGTGTGCGTGCGTCTGTCTGTCCATGGAGGTAGACACACACACAGTATTTATAATGAAAAATATACTAAATGAGTAAAATAAAACAAAAAACTAAACATTAATACAAAAAGTCCACAAAACGACAACAGAAATGCACAAAATGACTCCAGAATCACTACAATGGCACCAAAAAATAATAATTATACAAAAAAGCACAAAAACACAACAGTAAGAAACAAAAATAAACATGACTCCAGAAAACATACATTATAGAAAAATACACCAAATGAAAAAAATATGAAAATGAGTAAAAAACACATTTATCATATTCATGTTTCATAGAATTAAACCAGATAAATCACACCCACAAATAAACCCTTTATAACACTACAGAGTATTTACACCTCTATGTACATACAACCTTCAAACACACACTCATTTGGACATAATTGCCAACTCTACTTAAGCTCCTCCCACTATATGAATACATACTTCCCACGGGCACTGTACTCGTTTGTCCATAATTACAGATGCACACACTCAGGGTATGTGAAAGCCGTCGACAATGTTTCAGGTCGATCAGATACCGTGTTGAGGAGAGATTCGCTCCACACACACACACACACAGGCGTTCATTGCTTTTATAGATAGAACTCGTACAGCGCCCGTCGGAGGTATGTATTCATATTGTGGGGGCTTTTTAAGTAGATGTTTTATTCAGCCACATAGTACCATTCTATAGTATACTCAAATAACAATGATACCCATTTTTTTTGAAGAAAAGGCAGGAAATATTTAAAAAAATAAATTTCCCTCTGTAGCACTCGGTTCATGATGCTTCGATTTCACCTCTGTCTCTTTAAGAAACTAGAAGCTTGTCTGACACGCCCATGAACACGCCCCCTTCAGTACTCATACAAATACATGTGGATGTTTTTTACTTCTGTTTTTCTGTGGCTGTATTTGGATACTTTCTACATTTTCATATTGTTGCAATACATTAGAATGATTATCAAAGTGAGGAATGCTAACGTACAGACGGAGATCTGTCATCAACGCACACATTTACCCGTGCTGCTGCTGGTAGTCCAGAATAGGGATCACATTATGTCGGTATTTATTAATCCATTAATAATAAGCTCTAGTTTTAAAACAGTCATCAGAAAAGGCAGCAGCTGCTAGAGTTAACGATCTACACACAGTTATCTATCAGCTGTTTGCTGTGACTGCAGCTGATTAGACAAAGCTGGAAGTAAGGGAGGGGTACGAGTTTAATTTGCATTTTTATTATATATTTTGTTTTTATTTTAATGCATGCAATGAGTACAGACAACATAAGCCATGGGTTTCTTGTAAAAGTATTAAAAATCTAAATCTGTGGAGGCGGCTAAATTAAGGAAGAGAACATAGGAGGAGGGACTTTGCTGTGAGGGGGTGGGCGGTAACTCGGCTGGCGACGAAAGCTCCAAGGTGTCTCTAGGAGGTGGGGGCGTATTTACATCTAAAATGGATGCTGTCAGAGTTTTTAAAGATGACTCAAACATACATGAATGAACCAAGGCAACACTCCAGGAATGTTTTTAATGAGGGAATGACATAATAACATGATATAAATATTAAAAAAGTCAATTATACATAATACTCCCCTTTCAAGGGCCCCATGGTAGCGTAAGGTCAGATCTACTTACTTCCTGGATTATACTGAGCACATGGACAGTGTTACTTTTCTGTTATTGTCCCATCTGAAATGACATAGAAGCAGTGTTTGATCTTCCCCTGCATACAGTAAACGTACAGTGTGACGGTAACAAGTTGTTTTGAGTTCTGCTTATAACGTTATTGACCCTGTGTGTGTGTGGTGTGTGAAGATAGACAGAGGAGAAAAAAGGCATACTGTTGGCTCTGCAGACGAAACTTTTAATATTACGTGAATTATATCGATATTACGATATAGTCCTATGCTATATCTCAAATAAATATATCTATTTATTAAGAACTCAGCTTCAGTTGTCGGCGATGTTGTAAATTTCTATATCATCAAACTATAAAACTTTATTTATTGCCCAGTCCTACGATGTAGACATGTTTTAAACACACTCATCGTAGTTTGTCTCCTGGCTCACATTTTTGCATCTCTTTCAGGCCTTTCAATACCGTGGAGAGAAAGTCGTCGTATGGCATCGTAGACTGTGACCAGAGGAGGAAGGAGGTGGCCGTGAGGACGACGGGGGGGTCAGACAAGGCCAGAAAGACCTACACCTTTGATATGGTTAGATAATCCATCAGCCAATCAGAGCACAGAACAGTGTTTCAGTCAATCATCATGTGCTTTTAATTTGAAGGGTTGTGGTATTTTCGTGTTAGTGAACTAGAACATATAACCATCATCTACTCATCCTCCTTGGGTTTGTGGGCGTGACTTGTTTTTAAAGCAGCTATTTTTCACACGCTCTACCTCAGGTGTTTGGTCCTGCAGCCAAACAGATCGAGGTTTACCGCAGCGTCCTCTGTCCCATCCTGGACGAGGTCATCCTTGGCTACAACTGCACCGTCTTCGCGTGAGTGCTCGCTAGCTTCAGCCATTAGCTTTATGTGCTTCACACATGACTCTAAACCGTGCACGTGTGACGTACGTCCTGCAGCTACGGACAGACGGGCACAGGAAAGACCTTCACCATGGAGGGAGAGCGCACGCAGGACGAGCACTTCACCTGGGAGGAGGTGAGCACCTGTACATCTGTACAGTAGCGTGGGAATGGGTGGAAGCATCTCCTTTGTTTCACTGACTTTGATCCTCAACGTTTATTTAATGTTATTGTAAAATAATAATAATCAGTTATCATAGATCTATACTAGAGTTTAGTGAGTGAACTTTCTTTGTAGAGCAGCTGGTAAAACACCACAAAATAATTACTGCTATGATTGTTTTTTTAAGGTAGAAAATCCTTCAAAAACGTACTTCAAATGTGTTTGCGATTACATTTATTGTAATCCAAATTCATTTGATTTTATTTTGAGCCTTGGGTCACAAGACACTGGGAGGCGGTCCCCAGATCCCTATAAGAAACTAATTTGTTTTTTGCTACACCAAACTCACCATATCATCACACTGTTAAACTAATCGCCTGAGTCTTTTTTTGTCAAAATTGTTTTTTTGTTTTTTTTTTTCCTAAATCATCTCCTCATGACGCCGGCCACTTATGGTAAAATCGCCTACATCCTCAGTTGATCAGATCATGTGATTTTACCCCTTTAACTCACTGTCAGTTACGTTTTTCACAGAGATTACTAGAAATCACCCCGGCGGAGGTCCCTCATCAATATCTAAGCTGTAGTGTGATGTAGTAACCAACTGTGCCCTGCAGGTGGTAGCAGTACACCTTTAGATGTGAGATTAGCTACTGATGCTACCATTAGCTAAGGAAGAAGAAGCAGGAACGAGGGACATTATGGCGCTATGAAGTAATATTGTGATGTATCCAGCAGCTCACAGCACCACATACTAACACAGGACATGTGTGGACCTGAGTGGATTATTGATTATGTTGTGATCGTGAGTAGGGATGGGCGATATTGACAAAAAAAAATTATCCCGATAATTTCTAGTATTTATCACGATAATGATAAAAATCACGATAAATAAAAAAAATTCACAACTTAGTGTAAACAGGTTCCTTACAAACACAAATAAATGTGAATACATCAGCACTAGACACATTTAAAAAGGCTGTGTTAGCTTAGCATAGTTAGCTTTAGTTGAGTTTCCAGTTCATACTCATTGCTACAGGTTCATCTCTGTCCTCGTGTTTGTGGAACTTTGGGTGGATCTGATGGAGGAACTAGGATTGGTTCACTTTGTTGATGGTTGTCTGGTTTTAACCAAGTAGTGGTCCATGTTGTATCGCAGTATAGTAGCTTCAGGTAGCCATGCCGAACACACACACAGACGGCGGTGTGTGCGGGGGGTGGTGCACACCGTGCAGAGCTTCCGTAAACAACGTTCTGCTCCAGAGAATAAGTTGTTGACAACAAACCGGGCAGTTTTGTCCCATCGAACGTGGTTTTTTGGGGGCATTCTTGGCTAAATTTTGGGACAAGTGGCCCTCGCTAATTTCCGACATGGGAATTTATCGTTTATATCGTGGGATGACAAATTCTTACCGGTGAGAATGTTTTTGACGATACATAAACAATAAAATATCGCACATTCCTAATCATCAGATAAAACCATCAACTAACCGGTCCAAACGTGTCAGCGCTGCGTGTCGGGGGGAAGAGGTAGTAACATCTGTGTGATTGACAGGGGGTGGGTGGGCCTCATCTGTGAGCCAGTTAGCAAAATAATAGGTGACATGTAGGTGGTAGCAGCACCTTTGGATGCAAAGCTCAGATGGAGAGGAAATGAGTTTACGAGATAGAAAATGGCACTACGAGAGATGATGTTGATGTTCCTACCAGTGCACAGCAGTTCAGAGCATGTGTGGAACTTTAGTCGACTAGTGGAGAGTGTTGTGATGGTGAGATAAAACGATAAGAAAAACGGGGCAAGCAGTGACATTCGGCATGTCCGGGAGGAAGAGGTGTGTGTGTGTGTGTGTGTGTGTGTGTGTGTGTGTGTGTGTGTGTGTGTGTGTGTGTGTGTGTGTGTGTGTGTGTGTGTGTGTGTGTGTGTGTGTGTGTGTGTGTGTGTGTGTGTGTGTGTGTGTGTGTGTGTGTGTGTGTGTACAGACTGACGGGGGAGAGACTTGGAGGTACACCAAAAAACAGTAACAAATTCATTCAACTCTGACTTAGATAGCAAAATAATAATAATTTTATCATCAAAAGCCCTGTTTCAGTGTTTTTGTAGTTTTTGTTTTATATAAGGAAACAATGTTCAGAGTTGTCACTAAAGCAAAAAATAGCTTTGAAGTCACTGACAGGGTTTTTTAGGAAAAGGCTATTTTCTCAGCTTTTTGTTCTGAAACTGAAGATTTGTGTAAAACTTGCTTACGGGAGAAGGAAACAAGCCAGAAACAAAAAAAAAACCTGATGAAAGTAGAGGCTTCAATCTTTCAGAATCTGTTTTCAGATCTCAGATAGTCATAGTACAAGATATTCTATGGGTCTTTAAAAATCAGTTAAAATGCTCAAAAACGGCTGGCACTGAATGAGTTAAGATAATGGACTATGTCAACTGTGTTACACTTTTGGTGAAGTTTTTCGTGTTTCCTGAAAAAATGAGTTAGGCGATTATTTTAACCTATTTTCATCACTTTTTCTTGCCATATTTTTGCTCCTTTTAATATATATTTGCTACATTACTCCCATTTCTGACACTTCAACATCACATTTCAATGACTTTTCTGCACGTTTTCCACTTATAAACCCTTTCTACCACATTTACACCTAATGTCACATATGTTGATCCATTATTGTCACTTTTAACCTTTTTTCACCAGATTTACTGATTATTTTTACCAATTTAACCACATTCACAATTTGTCATGACCATTATTTACCAGTTTAAAATAATTGTTCCAATATTGACACTTTGAACTAGGGATGTAACGATTCACTCAACTCCCGATACGATTTGATTCACAATACTGGGTTCACGATATGATTCTCTCTCAATTTATTTTACAAAACGGGACTGTAGACAAATGATGATTGAAAAAATACTGTATTTTTTTCCTTTCATTTTTCATTGTCAAAAGAATCCCTTGATAAACTATTCAACAACAATGCAATTTAACTAAAAATAAGTCTTGAATGAAAGGAATAATACAAATGAAGAAGAAGCCTATTAATTTAAATTCTGGTTCTATAGTAAACAATGCAAAACTGCATAATAGATACTTTTCTTTTTAAAAGTGCAACTGAAAATGTATTTTGTGCCTTAACAATTGGACTTTTAAAAAAAAACAAAAAAACAGATTTTTACGTCAGATATTTGTTTGGACCAGCAGAGGGCGCTGGTAACCCAGTGGTCAGTTGGCATGCAGATATTCTTGCAGTGAAGAAGAGATGCTATGCTAGCAGACAGAGCTAATAGAAAAATGTGACATTTACAGATATTCTTGTAATATTACAGATATTCTTTCGGTGCTAAAGGGGTAAGGAATCATTTATGAACATGTTTAAGAGTAGAAGGCGGCCAGAAAGAAAGTAGTAGCAGATTCCGCCCGCCGCCTACACTGCTGGACAAGAGAAGGGATAAATATATATAAATATAAAAAAAAGTACTCCGATTAAATTTTCAAAGTATCGATGTCAAGCGTGATACCTATGAATCAATTTTTAACTGCCTTACGATTAATCATTACATCCCTACTTTGAACCCTTTTCACCACTTTTTCTGTCTGTTTTTATCCACTAATTTTCAACTTCTAACCAGTTTCTTTGGGTTTTAAAATCCTATTTCACCACCTTTTCCACCATTTTTGGTCACTTTGAACCATTTTATTAGTGATTTCTATCTTTAAGATGATTATAATAATAATAAACATTCCTGGATAACAGTGGATATTATTCAGATGAATAAATAAATGTGGTTATCACAGATTCATAGAACAATGGACCATCATTTTACTGACTTTATGGATGGACCCCAAAAATCTCTCCTTTATTCCCCCTTATAGATGGTCCTGTCTCCACATGACTGTTCTTCAATGTTCATGTCTGTGTTTAACCACCTTCAGCTACAGTGGGGGTCCCCGCTCTCTGGGACCTTTATTTTGGAGGGTCCCCGCTCTCTGGGACCTTTATTTTGGAGGGTCCCCGCTCTCTGGGACCTTTATTTTGGAAAGGTTGAGAACCACTGATTTAGAGGAGTCGTGTGCCTAGCGTGTGCTAAAGATGCTAACTGTTACTGTTGCTGTTTGCATTTGTGTTAAATGAGTTCAAACGTGTGTGTGTGTGTGTGTAGGATCCTCTCGCTGGCATCATCCCTCGTACACTGCATCAGATCTTTGAGAAGCTGTCAGACAGCGGCACTGAGTTCTCAGTCAAAGTGTCTTTGCTGGAGATCTACAACGAGGAGCTGTTTGACCTGCTCAGCCCCACGGAGGACGCCAGCGAGCGTCTGCAGCTGTTTGACGACCCACGCAACAAGGTACGTCCTCATTGGTTGCTTTAGGAGTGTGCGTGTGCTAAGGCTCTGTGTGTGTGTGCAGCGTGGAGTGGTGGTTCGAGGTCTGGAGGAGGTGGTAGTCCACAACAAGGACGAGGTCTACCAGATCCTGGAGCGCGGAGCTGCCAAGAGGAGGACAGCCTACACGCTGATGAATGCCTACTCTAGGTAGCTGCATAGACAGGGTGCCCGTAGCCATGGCAACCACCTCCACGCTGACCCATGTGTTGTCTTCTCACAGCCGCTCACACTCCGTGTTCTCCGTCACCATCCACATGAAGGAGATCACCGTGGAGGGGGAGGAGCTAGTGAAGATTGGGAAGCTCAACTTGGTAAACATCACACCGTTAACAATTCTTAGTTACAGATGGATCATTCCTGCTGCTTCTTTTTGATTAATATATTATGGTTTCATTTATTCACACTACTTTTTTTCAGGAAATTTGCTTTGATCCCTTGACATGTTTCAATTGTCAACTGCCAGTCTTACTCAAAGGCATCTGAATAAAGGAAACTTTAACATACTGATTAAACTAATCCTCCCATGATTACAACTCTGTAAAGAAGCGCATTCAGCCACATTAATCCTGACTAAAACATTTTAACATTTAACCAACCAACAGGAACAAATAACATCTAGGAACCAGGTTAGGACCAATTCTAATAAAGTTTAACAAAGTCAAATCTACGGAACTTGTTAATGTTGATGCTGTTATGCTATTAGCATAATGCTAATTTACAGCACCTGTTAAAACAGTTTCAATTTGCAGTGATTCCTCCTCAGTCCAGTGGAACGAGGGCTGAAAACTCATAGTGCAATTTTTAACTCAGTCTGACCAGAAAGATAATTCTGAGGAAAAATGCCAGGCAGACATTAATTAACAAATAGTTGCACAATATGTTCCACTTTAGGCTTTGTCTCCTCTAAGGGACAGCACGTGTGAGTGAGTTGTGTAGATGAAGGTCTGGGTTAGAACACTCAGTGATTATCTGACTGAGCTTTACATGATCTGAGAAGTAGTGAAAGAAACTACTCCTAAAACCAGTATTTTAATACTAATAAGATATTAAACATATCCCAGAAATACAGAATAATAGTAAAGGACACTGTTTAACTGTACCTTTATGAATAATAATAAATACTTGTGTGATGTGATTTGTAATAATCAAAACATGGTAAAATATATAGACAATATTGTCATTTTCTATATAGCCAACATAATAAAGTGTTTATTGTTGGTCAGCCCTAGTGTAACGTTGTGTGCTCCTCTCCAGGTGGACCTCGCTGGTAGTGAGAGCATTGGTCGCTCTGGGTCGGTGGACAAACGGGCCAGAGAGGCAGGGAGCATCAACCAATCACTGCTGACGCTGGGCCGTGTGATCACTGCCCTGGTGGAAAAGAGGCCTCACATCCCCTACAGGTGAGACCAGGTGAGGGGTGGCCCCGCCTCAGTCTGTGTGGCCCACTCACCCCCTCTGTCCCCTGTCCTCAGGGAGTCCAAACTGACCCGCATCCTCCAGGACTCACTGGGAGGGCGTACCAAGACCTCCATCATTGCCACTGTGTCTCCTTCATCCAGTAACCTGGAGGTTAGTGAGAGCAGGCCTCTGATTGGTTCTCACATTTTATTTATAGAGCACTTTCCATAAATACAATATAATTCAAAGTGGTTCTGTGTGAGTAGGAGACTCTCAGTACTCTGGACTACGCCAGCAGAGCCAAGAACATCATGAACAAGCCTGAGGTTAACCAGAAACTGACCAAGAGGACTCTGATCAAGGTGAGTCTGTCATCATCTGTGTCTAATATCTCCTTATATCCACTGTTCCTTAACCCTGTGGGTCACAGAGTCCACTTCCTCCTAAATCACCAGCTTCATCACAATGCAATGTTGATATGTTTAGATGACGATACAATGTTTGCCAATATCACAAAGTCTGTCACGATACAATTTTGATTTGATTCACAAGCCTGCGATCAATATGATGCGATATCATATTCCCATCTCATGTATATCAACTCCCAAAAAAATCAGACATTAAATAAAAAGTATAAACAGCATTCTGTAACATTTAACAAAGTGTTAGACTTTGAATTGTGTGAGTGATAAAAAGTATCTCGTAGTTTTATTTAAAAATATGGCAAGAAAAAGTGATGAAAATAAGTTAAAATAATCGCCTAACTCATTTTTTTCAGGAAACACAAAAAACTTTACCAAAAGTGTAACACACTTCACATAGTCCATTATCTTAACTCATTTAGTGCCAGGCATTTTTGAGCATTTTGACTGAATTTTAAAGACCCACAGGATATTTTTGCACTATGACGATCTGAATTCTGAAAGATTGAAGCCTCTACTTTCATCAGAAAAAAAATTATTTCTGGCTTGTTTCGTTTTCTTATAATCAGCCATTGAATAGAGCAAGTTTTACACAAATCTTCAGTTTCAGAGCAAAAAGCTGAGAAAACAGACTTTTTCTTAAAAAAAAAAAAAAAAAAAAAAACCCCGTCAGTGACTTTAAAGCTTTTTTTTTTTTCTGCTTTAGTGACAACTCTAACATCTGAACATTGTGTCCTTATATAAAACAAAAGAACACACCGGGCTTTTAATGGCAAAATTATTATTATTTTGCTATCTAGGTCAGAGTTAAATGGATTTCTTACTGTTTTTTGGTGTTCCTCCAAGTCTCTCCCCCGTCAGTCTGCACACACACACAACTTCCTCTTCCTCCCGGACATGCCGAGTGTCACTGCTTGCCATGTTTTTTTTAGCGTTTTTTCACGCCATTACAACACTCTCCAATAGTCGACTAAAGTTCCACACATGCACATGGTATGGTTTTAAAAACAGTGTATTTCACTGTAACCAGATGGGAAAAAAGTTTCACTGTCATGTTATTATTAATATTATTATTTTAACTATTTAATGACATGTTAATGATGCCACACTGGTATATAACTAAGTATAAAAACCTATTTTAGGAGGCATATGATGAATTTGTGTAAAACAAAAATAAACACATGGTTTATTTGTTTTGATTTGGTTTTAAAACCGAATAACCAAAGAATGAAGGGTACACGGATAATAATGCTACATTTATGGTTTTGATACAATTTTTTCTTCATTAAAATATCTCAATTGGACTTACAGAACTTGTTATTCAGCAGTCCTGTTTATTTACATGAACAGACACTGTTTGTTGTTAGGAGTTAACATAAATCAACACATTTATGAGCACTGACCGAAAACTGAAAGTATCAGATCTCAGTTTGTGTTTGTGCACTCACGTGCGTGCTAAACCACTAGCTAAAGAACCTTCTTCAACTCAATTCTTATCATCTTAAAATCAGCGTCACCACTATAGCTCTGTGCTTTCATTATCATTTAATTTCCTGATATATAGTTCATTATTTTTACCTCTTTCCTCTCGTGGCTTTTCTTCTCGACTCCTCCCTTTGCCGAGCCACAATGTAAACAACGCAGGTTCTGTGCCGCTCTCGGAATACTAACGCATCTTATTCATTGGTGTTTTAATAGCGGTTCATTCAGGAAGTGACAGCGGGGCATTATTGCAGGGGTTGCAAGGCTTTGTTGTTATGTGGTATTTTCTACGTTATGCCACCATCCCTGCGCAGGAAATGGTGGTACGGACAAACAGACGTGCTATGTGAATTTCAAAATTTAAAGATGACGATTATCGATGTTTTCATTGTGCATCGATGTAATTGGATCATTAATTAATTAAACCATGTGGATTGATGTATTTTTACACCACTACTGCCTCCTCCGTCTCCATCACTGTGCCATGCTATTTGTGAAATAGATATAGATGGTGCGCTAGCGCCCCCTCACACACTGAGGTCAGAAGTTGAATAGGTTTCACTTCTGGGCAAACTGGAATGTGCTGTCAAGCCGAAATAAAATGAAAATAAACCTTTTGAAATGACAAATAATGGTTGCACACACTCGGGGTATTTTGGAAGCTGTTGACAAAGTTTCAGGTCAAACAGGCACTGCGTCAGGGAGATATTCAATCACACACACGTGCAGAGACCTTTCTTGCTTTTATTAGTAGACTAGTACAGTGCCTGTCGGAAGTATGTATTCATATAGTGGAGGGCTTTAGTAGAGTTGTCAAATATGGCCTGTGCAATTTCCCTGGTTTAATTCTATGAGACATGCACATGATAAATGTTTGTTTTTTTTGTTTTTTTTTTACTCATTGTTATATTTTTTTTGTTTGGTGTATTTTTCTGTAATGTATGTTTTTTTTTGGAGTCTTGTATTTTTGTATCTTTCTGTTGAGTTTTTGTGCATTTTTTGTTGCCATTGTAAGATTCTGGAGTCATTTTGTGTGTTTTTGTATCTTTTTTAGTGTAGTTTTGTGCATTTCTGTATAGTGTTTTTTTTTTTTGGGGTCATTTTGTGTGTTTTTGAAGCCTTTTGGTACATTTTTGTGCATTTCTGTTGTATTTTTGTGTGCTTTTTGTATAAATATTGTTTGTTTTATTTTACTCATTTAGTATATTTTTATTATAAATAGTGTGTGTGTGACTTGCTCCTGGTTGCCATGTGGGACTTTCTCCATCTCCTCAGTCAGTTCCCTCACACACACGCGCATCAGCTGCACAGTCAGCCACATGCAAGGTTGTTGAGAGAAAAAACGGACCCAAAAGTACCGCGAAAAATAAACGTTTTACAACACCAAATAAGTCACAACTTTCTGTCTAAACGGCTCTGTGTGCATTCAGCATGTACATCCAGGCACTCTCACACACCCACACGCATCAGCCGTGTGTGTGTGTGTTTACATTGTAGTTGCTAGCATCTTAACACATAGAATAATATAAGAAGAAACACTCACCCTTGTGCAGAACAAATAATAATAATCGTGGAGCTGTGTTAAATAACCATGAAATATTAACCTAAATAACTTTTAGCTGTACAAAAACATTTTTAATATTGACCTTTTTTAAACCCAAACAAACTGCTTCACAGTGACGTCATATGACCCGGAACCTGAAGTAGCGCGCTCAATATCTTAAAATTAACATGAATGTTTTGCAACACCAAAAAACTCCAAAATAACAGATACACACACTTGAAATATTTGGAAGCCGTAGACAAAGTTTCAAGTCGAACACAAACAGCGTCGGGGAGATATTCGCTCCACACGCACACACTCAGACCTTTCTTGCTTTTATGAGTAGATAGATGGATAATATGACTGCATATCATAATATATGGGTTTTATATTATTTAAAGTTGTTCATAATATTGCATTGGTAACTACAGTACATGATCTGTGTCACTTTTCAATCATGGTGAGTTTCCGTGAACACTCTGAGTGGGTCCCTTTAAATTATCGAATCGTAATGGAGGTTTAAACTGCTGTAATAACGTAACCTCAAGAGGCTGCGTTTTTGATTTTTTTTTTTTTTGTCTGTCATTTGATGTTCACCAATCTAAATGGTGGAGCCTTTAGCGGCAACAGATAAAAGGTCTGAGTTTCCACAAAGCATATCCTAAAGTTCTTAGACAGACGCTCTGTGATTCCTCCAGAAGAGGGCGCTGTCCACATGAAACCAAATATTTTAAAAGTAGATGAATGTGTTTTTTTGTTTTTTTTTTTTATGTGGGGCAATTTGAACAAGAATATATTGTTTGACAGTCTACAAGTAACATGACTTCCTTCACTCATCATTTTAGCAGTTTATACATTTACTTCTTTGGTAAAAGACACTTCAGTGCATTGAGCCTCCTTTCCTCAGCTCAAATAGAATTGGAATGGTCCTTGTCATGGCTGCCACTTAAACACTTCCAGGCTTAGGGAAAAGTGTATAGGAAAGGAGATAGGAGGGACTATTAGGACACAGACATGACCTTTGTTCCTCAGGAGTACACAGAGGAGATTGAGCGCCTCAAACGAGACCTCGCCGCCTCCCGGGACAAGAATGGGGTCTACCTGTCAGCGGAGAACTACCAGTAAGTCCCACGTTAGCACTGCTAGCACTGTTAGCATGTTGCTAACATGAGTGTGTTTGTCCTGCAGGAGCCTGGTGGGTCAGAACACCTGCTACGAGGAGCAGATTGCCATCATGGAGGATGAACTAAAGAAGGTAGCATGGCTGCTAACAGTCATTAGCCCAATGCTAACAATAAGACTGTAAACACGTTTAATAGAAATAAAGAGCTGATGGATGAGCCGGTGTAGCGCTAAAATTGGTTGTAGGACTCAAACCGGTTTATAGGTCCAAGAGGGATCACTTAAATGTGCTGTGGTATCTGTCCCCTCAGGTCACTGAGCTGTTTGCAGACAGTAAGAGTCGTTTGAAGCAGTGCACGCTGGACCTGGACCACAAGCAGCAGAGGTGACACTACAGCTCCTCCTCACTCTGAGCTAATGTGCTAACCATGCTAATGTGCTGTGTGTGTGTCCTCAGGCTAGAGGAGACCAGCAGAGATCTGCAGCAGACCAGGGACCAGCTGCACCAGGAACTGTTCATCAGCTCAGAGCTGGCCTTAGCACAGGAGGGACTGTACCACACAGCAGGACAGGTCAGATACCACAACACACCTCGACACTGTAGGTCAGACGGATGCTGTGATTGGTCTGTGAGCTGCAGGGGGTGGAGCTAAACAGTCATGTGTCCTCTGCAGCTGCTCAGTGTGGTGGAGGACAGCACAGGTGATGTGTCGGGCCTCCATGCTAAGCTGGACCGCAAGACCAAGGTGAGTGGGCGTGGCCTTGGAGTATGTGGCTCCAGCGTTTTCATGGTAACAAGGTGACATCACTACTGTTTCAGGTGGAGCTGTACAACCGCCACCAGCAGCAGAGCTTCAGCACGAGCATGGACGTAGCGTTCAGCGACATGCAGCGCTGCCTTCAGGAGCATGGGGACCAGCAGCGCCAAATGTTAAAAACCTACTCGCACGCCATTGGTAAGCGGTCCGTTAGCTGGAAGCGTCCCTGTGTGTCTGTAACCAACGAGTGTTTGTTTCTCAGACGGCCTGCTGCAGCTCAATGAGAACACGCTGAGGGAGGCCCTGACCTCCATGGAGACCTTGGTATCCGGGGTCAAACCGCTGCTGACGGCCAGCGTCTCTCGCTGTAGGGACAGCCTCCACCAGCAGGAGGAGCTGTGTGTCACACAGAGGGAGGGGCTATTGCAGCTACTGGTGTGTGTGTGTGTGTGTCTATATATATATATGTGTATATGTATATATATGTGTGTGTGTGTGTGTGTGTGTGATCAATCAACCTGTGATGCTCATGCTCTGATAGGCGGAGCATGGTGATGACATGAAGGAGGAACTTCAGACTCGTGCACTGGTTGGTGTGTGTGCTGTGAAGGATCTGGGCGCTGCTCTGAACGTGTGTGTGGACGCTCGCCATGCTCTGGCTGATCAGGTGAGGACACGCCTCCATGTCATCAACAATAACAGGTGTGACTAAGCCCCGCCCCTACAGGTAGAGGCCATGATGGAGTCAGCGGAGGCTGTGGGAGGGTTAGCGGAGGAGCTGCTAGTGCTGCGTCAGAGCGTCGTGCACGATGTGAGCGCTCTGCAGAGACGCTGTGAACAGCTGGAGGATGACATCACACACACACAGGAGCAGCAGAAGGAGGTACGCGCGCGCGCGCACACACACACTCTCACACACTCTAATGTTTACGTGGCTCTGCCCACAGAGTCTGCGGGGTGTGATGGAGCAATTTTCTTTGCTCAGTGTGAAGAACAACCAGGACTTCCTGGAGCTTCGTTCTTCAGCTAAATCCCTACAGGAGCCTCTAAACGAGCTCCAGGATGACATCAGCAGGTCAGTCCCAGGCTCTGCCCCACACCTCAATGAGGGCAGGCCAGCGTTAAACTCCTCCTCCTCCTTCACACAGACGCTGCAGTGCCATGGAGAGCCACGCCTCCAGCCAGGTTGCCTTCCTTTCTAGCTCCTCCCTCTCTGTGTCCTCTGCCCTCCGTCAAAGATCAGAGGAGAGCCGGCAACTGCTGCAGCAGCTCAGTGAGCGCACTGAGCACGTGCACAACTCTGTCTCAGGTACTCACCCAGCCTGTCAGCAGGGGGACCGCCCCTCAGTCCATGTCTCCCGACTCCTCCCCCTCAGTCCATGTCTTACTGACTCCTCCCCCTCAGGGCTCGCTGAGCGCAGCCTGCAGTGGAACCGCAGCGCGACAACGCACACACAGAACTGGGCGGAGCTTCAGCTCAGCATGATTGCAGGAGTCAAAGAGGCTGAGACACTGCAGCAGGTAGAGCTACCACACGCGCACACAAAGTTTTGTCGTTTTAAATATTCTCACTGTATCTGTTGTGTGTCAGGAGGTGGAGCTCTTGTGTTCCCACCAGGTGTGTGCATCTGAGCAGCGTGTGTGTGAGCGTGGAGACGCTACACGTGTTACTCTGAATGACCTCCAGGAAGAAACGACCGCTCAGCTCCACGCCACCGACCACAAAGGGGCGGAGCTACAGCAACTGATCGATGCAGGCAGAAAACATGTGACACGCTTCCTGCAGGAGGAGCTGCAGCACGACGTGCCAACAGGTCACACACACACACACACACACACACACTGTGTTTGATATCACATCTTCAGTTAGTTTGTTCTGCTGACTCATTGTTGTCATGTGGTGCTGCCTTCAGGTGCCACCCCTCAGCGTAAGGACTTTGTGTATCCTCGTCATCTGGAGAAAACTCGTAGTCGCAATGAGCTGCTGAAGGAGCTGAGGAACCTGCAGGAGGATATGGTGGAGGAAGAGGAAGAAGACAAAATGAGCTCTGTAGATCCTGTACGTTCACTGTAACACTGCTCATTTTTTTTACTTCCTGTTTGACATTCTGTACTTCCTGTTTGTCAGGACTCTGTGGAGGAGGAGTTAAGCACCTGCAACCTCAGCACCAGCACTGAGCCGTCCTTCATCGATGAGAACCTGGTGTTTAACGAGAGCCACAGACTGCCCTTCTTCAAGGTTACACACATATATATTATATATACACGCACGCACACATATAATAATATATACACAGCATAACACTGTATGTAAAACATTTTCAGTTTAAAAGGCAGCAGAAGATCAAAGGAATCTAAGACATTAATGTGTGTGTGTGTCTGTGTGTGTTTGTGTCAGAAAAAATCAAAGACGGCGAAGGTGAAACTGATGGAGAATGAATCGTCTCCGTCTCAGAAATCCCGGCTGCCGCTTCGCTGCCAAAACGGATCTTTTTAATAATATTAATAACATTAAAGTTTAGATGTTTGTTTGTGTTTGTGACGTGTTTGTAATATTCTATTAAACCATCAACATACTTTATTCTTCTTTGTCTTAATTTAAGGAGAACATGCAAAGTCCACGACTGTTTCACCATCTGAGTAAGACAATAAGCAAAGGGGCGGGGCTAAAAGCTCAGTGACATGTGCTGTCAGGGGTTCTCAACCTTAAAGTGAAGACCCCATTTGGGGTTCCAGGACAAGAAAGGTAGAATATTTTAGAACAATTTAAGCTTATATCTGCTTTATGTTCAAGGCCACAGTTGCTTAGTAAAGCATAAAAATGTAAAATCAGAGGTATAATAAGGCATAAAAATGGAAAAACTTGATAATGTTATCACAAGACTCTTAAAACTAGTTCAAATATATGGAACAAATTGTTCTGGAACTTTGCCATATTATCAGTGTTCAGTTTGTGCTCCAGGTTTATGTTTCTGTGACAGAGTGGGACGTCCTCATCAAGGAGCAGCTTTGTGATGCTTCTCATCGTCCTGGAACTCTGAGACAGGGGCATAGCACAAACTTAAAATATGATTGAAATATAAAACAGGAAATAAGGAGAAAAATAATAAACACCCAAAGTCAGAAGTACCATCATTAGACCCTAAAAACTACTACAAATATAATGCACATACTTAAACAGGGCTAAAAAAGCAGTAAGGCACAAAAAACAATAAAAATCCCATATCATCAAAATAAAAGGTAAGGCTATAGTAAGGCATAATTTTCAAAAATTTTAAAGAATTTAAATTGAGTTAGAACCATCATTAGACCCTAAAATCTACTGCAAATATAATGCACATACTTTAAACGGGCTAAAAATGCAGTAAAACACAAAAAATGACAAAAATTCAATAAATAACCCAGCTTCAGAGGTAAGGCTATAGTCCAGAAAACAATAGAACATTTTTGAAAAAATTAGTTTTTTCAGGTAAGCCATAAAGGATAATCAGCTTCCCCAAAGAAAGGTGTAAACTGGGATTGAACACTCAACCTCTGGATCAAAATACAACTTCTCTACCACCTCAGGCTATAGGCTCAGGTCACTCAACTGCATCAAAAGGGATGTAAGGCTATAGTAAGGCATCAAAAAACATTGAAAAAAAATGTAAACGTTTTGAATTGGAGGTATTGCCTTGAAAAATAGAAAAAATGTTTTGAAAAAAGTGCATCAAAAAATGCAGTAAAGCACAAAAAATGGCAAAGTCAGAAAATAACCCAACTTCAGAGGTAAGGCTATAGTAAGGCATCAAATGAAAAAAGAACTGAAAAAAAAAAAATTGAGTCAAGACGATCATTAGACCCTAAAAACTACTGTAATTATAATGCACATACTTAAACAGGGCTAAAAAAAAGCAATAAGTCACAAAAACAACAAAAATCCCATATCATCTTAAATCGAAGGTAAAGCTATAGTAAGGCATATTTTTCAAAAATTTCAAAAAAAAAAAAAATTTGATTTCAGGCCATCATTAGATCCTAAAAACTACTGTAAATATAATGCACATACTTAAACAGGGCTAAAAAGGCTATAAGGCACAAAAAATGACAAAAAAACAAAATCACCCGAAATCAAAAGTAAGGCTATAGCAAGGTATTTTTTTCAAACAAAAAAAAAAAAAAATTGAGTCAAGACCATCATTAGATCCTAAAAACTACTGCAAATATAATGCACATACTTAAACAGGGCTAAAAAAGCAGTAAGGCACAAAAAATGACAAAAAACTAAAAATCACCCAAAATAAAAAGTAAGGCTAAAGCAAGGCATTTTTTTCAAAAAAATTAAAAAAAAAAAAAATTGAGTTAGGACAATCATTAGACCCTAAAAACTACTGCAAATATAATGCACTTACTTAAACAGGGCTAAAAAGGCTATAAGGCACAAAAAATGACAAAAAACTAAAAATCACCCAATATAAAAAGTAAGGCTAAAGCAAGGCATTTTTTCAAAAAAATTCCGAAAAAAAAAAATTGAGTTAGGACAATCATTAGACCCTAAAAACTACTGCAAATATAATGCACATACTTAAACAGGGCTAAAAAGGCTATAAGGCACAAAAAATGACAAAAAACTAAAATCACCCAATATAAAAAGTAAGGCTAAAGCAAGGCATTTTTTCAAAAAAATTCCGAAAAAAAAAAATTGAGTTAGGACAATCATTAGACCCTAAAAACTACTGCAAATATAATGCACATACTTAAAAGGGGCTAAAAAGGCTATAAGGCACAAAAAATGACAAAAAACTAAAATCACCCAATATAAAAAGTAAGGCTAAAGCAAGTCATTTTTTCAAAAAAATTCCAAAAAAAAAAAATTGAGTTAGGAACAACATTAGATCCTAAAAACTACTGTAATTATAATGCACATACTTAAACAGGGCTAAATAAGCAGTACGGCACAAAAAATGACAAAAAATTAAAATCACCCAAAATAAAAAGTAAGGCTATAGCAAGGCATTTTTTCAAAAAAATTCCGAAAAAAAAAAATTGAGTTAGGACCATCATTAGACCCTAAAAACTACTGTAATTATAATGCACATACTTAAACGGGGCTAAAAAAAAGCAATGAGTCACAAAAACAACAAAAATCCCATATCATCTTAAATCGAAGGTAAAGCTATAGTAAGGCATATTTTTCAAAAATTTCAAAAAAAAAAAAATTTGCTTTCAGGCCATCATTAGATCCTAAAAACTACTGCAAATATAATGCACATACTTAAACAGGGCTAAAAAAGCTATAAGGCACAAAAAAAGACAAAAAACTAAAAATCACCCAAAATTAAAAGTAAGGCTAAAGCAAGGCATTTTTTTCAAAAAAATTCCAAAAAAAAAAAATTGAGTTAGGACCATCATTATACCCTAAAAACTACTGCAAATATAATGCACATACTTAAAATGGGCTAAAAAGGCTATAAGGCACAAAAAATGACAAAAAACTAAAATCACCCAAAATTAAAAGTAAGGCTAAAGCAAGGCATTTTTTTCAAAAAAATTCCGAAAAAAAAAAATTGAGTTAGGACCATCATTATACCCTAAAAACTACTGCAAATATAATGCACATACTTCAAACGGGCTAAAAATGCAGTAAAACACAAAAAATGACAAAAATTCAATAAATAACCCAGCTTCAGAAGTAAGGCTATAGTCCAGAAAACAATAGAACATTTTTGAAAAAATTAGTTTTTTCAGGTAAGCCATAAAGGATAATCAGCTTCCCCAAAGAAAGGTGTAAACTGGGATTGAACACTCAACCTCTGGATGAAAATACAACCTCTCTACCACCTCAGGCTATAGGCTCAGGTCACTCAACTGCATCAAAAGGGATGCAAGGCTATAGTAAGGCATCAAAAAACATTGAAAAAAAATTTTGAAAAAAATTCAAACGCTTCGAATTGGAGGGAAAGCTATAGTATGGCATAAAAAATATGAAAAAAAAATATTTAAATGCTTCAAAATGGAGGTAAAGCCTTAAAAAATAGAAAAAATGTTTTGAAAAAAGTGCTTTAAAAAATTCAGTAAAGCACAAAAAATGGCAAAATCAAAAAATAACCCAACTTCAGACATAAGGCTATAGTAAGGCATCAAATCAAAAAAATGTGAAAAAAAAATTGAGTTAGGACCATCATTAGACCCTAAACACTACTGTAATTATAATGCACATACTTCAAACGGGCTAAAAATGCAGTAAAGCACAAAAAATGGCAAAAATTAAAAAAATAACCCAGCTTCAGAAGTAAGGCTATAGTCCAGAAAACAATAGAACATTTTTGAAAAAATTAGTTTTTTCAGGTAAGCCATAAAGGATAATCAGCTTCCCCAAAGAAAGGTGTAAACTGGGATTGAACACTCAACCTCTGGATCAAAATACAACTTCTCTACCACCTCAGGCTATAGGCTCAGGTCACTCAACTGCATCAAAAAGTAATGTAAGGCTATAGTAAGGCATCAAAAAACATAAAAAAAAAATGTAAACGTTTTGAATTGGAGGTATTGCCTTGAAAAATAGAAAAAATGTTTTGAAAAAAGTGCATCAAAAAATGCAGTAAAGCACAAAAAATGGCAAAGTCAGAAAATAACCCAACTTCAGAGGTAAGGCTATAGTAAGGCATCAAATCAAAAAAAACTGAAAAAAAAAAAATTGAGTCAAGACCATTATTACATCCTAAAAACTACTGTAATTATAATGCACATACTTAAACAGGGCTAAATAAGCAGTACGGCACAAAAAATGACAAAAAATTAAAATCACCCAAAATAAAAAGTAAGGCTATAGCAAGGCATTTTTTTCAAAAAAATTCCGAAAAAAAAAAATTGAGTTAGGACCATCATTAGACCCTAAAAACTACTGTAATTATAATGCACATACTTAAAAAGGGCTAAAAAAAAGCAATGAGTCACAAAAACAACAAAAATCCCATATCATCTTAAATCGAAGGTAAAGCTATAGTAAGGCATATTTTTCAAAAATTTCAAAAAAAAAAAAAATTTGATTTCAGGCCATCATTAGATCCTAAAAACTACTGTAAATATAATGCACATACTTAAACAGGGCTAAAAAGGCTATAAGGCACAAAAAATGACAAAAAACAAAAAATCACCCAAAATTAAAAGTAAGGCTATAGCAAGGCTTTTTTTTAAAAAAAATTAAAAAAAAAAAAAATTGAGTTAGGACCATCATTAGACCCTAAAACTACTGCAAATATAATGCACATACTTAAAAGGGGCTAAAAAGGCTATAAGGCACAAAAAATGACAAAAAACTAAAATCACCCAAAATAAAAAGTAAGGCTAAAGCAAGGCATTTTTTTCAAAAAAATTCCGAAAAAAAAAAATTGAGTTAGGACCATCATTATACCCTAAAAACTACTGCAAATATAATGCACATACTTAAACGTGGCTAAAAAAAAGCAATAAGTCACAAAAACAACAAAAATCCCATATCATCTTAAATCGAAGGTAAAGCTATAGTAAGGCATATTTTTCAAAAATTTGAAAAAAAAAAAAAAATTGATTTCAGGCCATCATTAGACCATAAAATCTACAGTGAGTATAATGCACATACTTTAAACGGGCTAAAAATGCAGTAAAACACAAAAAATGACAAAAATTCAAAAAATAACCCAGCTTCAGAGGTAAGGCTATAGTCCAGAAAACAATAGAACATTTTTGAAAAATTAGTTTTTTCAGGTAAGCCATAAAGGATAATCAGCTTCCCCAAAGAAAGGTGTAAACTGGGATTGAACACTCAACCTCTGGATCAAAATACAACCTCTCTACCACCTCAGGCTATAGGCTCAGGTCACTCAACTGCATCAAAAAGGAGATAAGGCTATAGTAAGGCATCAAAAAACATTGAAAAAAAATGTAAACGTTTTGAATTGGAGGTAAGGCCTTGAAAAATAGAAAAAATGTTTTGAAAAAAGTGCATCAAAAAATGCAGTAAAGCACAAAAAATGGCAAAGTCAGAAAATAACCCAACTTCAGAGGTAAGGCTATAGTAAGGCATCAAATGAAAAAAGAACTGAAAAAAAAAAAATTGAGTCAAGACCATTATTACATCCTAAAAACTACTGTAATTATAATGCACATACTTAAACAGGGCTAAATAAGCAGTACGGCACAAAAAATGACAAAAAATTAAAATCACCCAAAATAAAAAGTAAGGCTATAGCAAGGCATTTTTTTCAAAAAAATTCCGAAAAAAAAAAATTGAGTTAGGACCATCATTAGACCCTAAAAACTACTGTAATTATAATGCACATACTTAAAAAGGGCTAAAAAAAAAGCAATGAGTCACAAAAACAACAAAAATCCCATATCATCTTAAATCGAAGGTAAAGCTATAGTAAGGCATATTTTTCAAAAATTTCAAAAAAAAAAAAAATTTGATTTCAGGCCATCATTAGATCCTAAAAACTACTGTAAATATAATGCACATACTTAAACAGGGCTAAAAAGGCTATAAGGCACAAAAAATGACAAAAAACAAAAAATCACCCAAAATAAAAAGTAAGGCTAAAGCAAGGCATTTTTTTCAAAAAAATTCCGAAAAAAAAAAATTGAGTTAGGACCATCATTATACCCTAAAAACTACTGCAAATATAATGCACATACTTAAACGGGGCTAAAAAAAAAGCAATGAGTCACAAAAACAACAAAAATCCCATATCATCTTAAATCGAAGGTAAAGCTATAGTAAGGCATATTTTTCAAAAATTTCAAAAAAAAAAAAAAATTTGATTTCAGGCCATCATTAGATCCTAAAAACTACTGTAAATATAATGCACATACTTAAAAAGGGCTAAAAAAAAGCAATGAGTCACAAAAACAACAAAAATCCCATATCATCTTAAATCGAAGGTAAAGCTATAGTAAGGCATATTTTTCAAAAATTTCAAAAAAAAAAAAAATTTGATTTCAGGCCATCATTAGATCCTAAAAACTACTGTAAATATAATGCACATACTTAAACAGGGCTAAAAAGGCTATAAGGCACAAAAAATGACAAAAAACAAAAAATCACCCAAAATAAAAAGTAAGGCTAAAGCAAGGCATTTTTTTCAAAAAAATTCCGAAAAAAAAAAAATTGAGTTAGGACCATCATTATACCCTAAAAACTACTGCAAATATAATGCACATACTTAAACGGGGCTAAAAAAAAGCAATGAGTCACAAAAACAACAAAAATCCCATATCATCTTAAATCGAAGGTAAAGCTATAGTAAGGCATATTTTTCAAAAATTTGAAAAAAAAAAAAAATTTGATTTCAGGCCATCATTAGACCATAAAATCTACAGTGAGTATAATACACATACTTTAAACGGGCTAAAAATGCAGTAAAACACAAAAAATGACAAAAATTCAAAAAATAACCCAGCTTCAGAGGTAAGGCTATAGTCCAGAAAACAATAGAACATTTTTGAAAAATTAGTTTTTTCAGGTAAGCCATAAAGGATAATCAGCTTCCCCAAAGAAAGGTGTAAACTGGGATTGAACACTCAACCTCTGGATCAAAATACAACCTCTCTACCACCTCAGGCTATAGGCTCAGGTCACTCAACTGCATCAAAAGGGATGTAAGGCTATAGTAAGGCATCAAAAAACATTGAAAAAAAATGTAAACGTTTTGAATTGGAGGTAAGGCCTTGAAAAATAGAAAAAATGTTTTGAAAAAAGTGCATCAAAAAATGCAGTAAAGCACAAAAAATGGCAAAGTCAGAAAATAACCCAACTTCAGAGGTAAGGCTATAGTAAGGCATCAAATGAAAAAAGAACTGAAAAAAAAAAAATTGAGTCAAGACCATTATTACATCCTAAAAACTACTGCAAATATAATGCACATACTTAAACAGGGCTAAATAAGCAGTAAGGCACAAAAAATGACAATATATATATATATATATATATATATATATATATATATATATATGTGTATATATATATGTATGTGTGTGTGTATATATATGTGTGTATGTATGTGTATATATATATATATATGTGTGTGTATATATGTATGTATGTGTATATATGTATGTGTGTGTATATATATATACAGTTGTGTGCGAAAGTCAGGGCACCCCTTTAAAAACAGCATATTTTATATATTTAAAAAGTTATATTTATATTTACTGTCTCTCTGGTATATGGGAAAAAAAAGACAATATTGTCAGGAAACATTAATGCATAGTTACATTTTATTTTATAAATTGAACAAAATTACAAAAATGAAAAACATAATTTTGGCATGTGCAAAAGTCGGGGCACCCTACAGCATCAGTACCTTCAGTACTTAGTAACACCCCCTCTGGCAGATATCACAGCTTGTAAACGCTTCTTATAGCCAACAACAAGTCTCTGGATTCTATTATTTGGGATTTTTCCCCATTCTTCCTTGCAAAAGGCTTCCAGTTCTGCAATATTCCTAGGACGTCTTGCATGCACAGCTCTTTTAAGATCTACCCACAGATTTTAGATAATGTTTAAGTCTGGAGACTGTGAAGGCCATTCCAAGACCTTCAGCTTGCGTTTCTTGAAGTAGTCCATGGTGGATTTGGAGGTATGTTTAGGATCATTATCCTGTTGTAGAAGCCATCCTCTTTTCAGCTTTAGCTTTTTTACAGATGCTGTGATATTTGCCTCCAGAATTTGCTGGTATTTAATTGAATCCATTCTTCCTCCACCCGAGCAATGTTTCCTGTCCCACTGGCTGCAACACAACCCCAAAGCATGATGGATCCACCCCCATATTTAACAGTTGGCAAGGTGTTCTTTTCATGAAATGCTGCTCCTTTTTTTCTCCAAACATACCTTTGCTTATTCAGAATCAGAATCAGAAATGTTTTATTTGCCATGTACAGTTTTAAGGACAGTACAAGGAATTTGACTTGGTGGTTGGTGCACAAAACAAACAACAAAAAGAAATAAAAGAAATAAAAACAAAACAACAAAGAACAACCCAGCAACAATAATAATAATAATGATAAATATAAAGGATGAGGGATAAATAAAGGATAGATAGAGAATAAAGGATAAATAGGATAAATATAAATATATATATACAGTGCAGCAGATATCAAGCTGGCGGAGGTGGTGATCGGGTGGGGGGGGTGTTCAGTGGGTGACTTGGGGTGTGTTCATGTGGATGGTGGCAGAGGGAAAGAAGCTGTTTTTGTGTCTGGAGGTTCTGGTCCTGATGGACCGAAACCTCCTACCAGAAGGGAGAGATTGAAACAGTTTATGACCGGGGTGGGAGGGGTCGGCCACAATCTTTCCTGCACGCCTCAAAATCCTGGAGGGGTTCAGGTCCTGGAGGGAGGGCAGATTGCAGCCGATGACCTTCTCTGCAGAGTGGATGATACGCTGCAGTCTGGCCTTGTCCTTGGCCGTAGCTGCAGCGTACCAGATGGTGATGGAGGAGCAGAGGATGGACTGGATGATGGAGCTGTAGAAGTTCACCATCATCTTTGTTGGCAGACTGAACTTCTTCAGCTGCCGCAGAAAGTACATCCTCTGCTGAGCTTTTTTGATGATGGAGCTGATGTTCAGCTCCCACTTGAGGTATATTGTGGCCAAAGAGTTCTATTTTAACTTCATCAGTCCACAGCACTTGTTTCCAAAAGTCATCAGGCTTCTGTAGATGTTCTGTTGCATATTTTTGACGTTGTATTTTATGATGAGGTCGTAGATAAGGTTTTTTTTTCTACAGACTCTTCCATGAAGGTCTTGTTTGTGCAAGTATTGGCGCACAGTGGAAGGGTGCACCACCACTCCTGAGTCTGCTAAATCTTCCTGGAGGTCTTTTGAAGTCAAATGTGGGTTTTGGTTTACCTTTCTGACCAGACTACGAGCTGTTCTCTCCGAGAGTTTCCTTGGTCTTCCAGATCTCTTCTTGACCTCCACAGTTCCCCTCACCTGCCATCTCTTAATTATGCCTCGCACTGTGGAAACTGCAAGCTGAAAACGCTTTGCTATCTTCTTGTAGCCCTCCCCGGCATTGTGGGCATCAATTACTTTCATTTTTTCTGTCTTACACAGCTTCTTAGAGGAACCCATGGTTGCTGAGTGTTTGTACAAGGTTTGTGGAGTCGCCGTATTTAAGAAACCCTCAAATTGGCACCAGCGGGCACTCCCTAATGACAATTGTTGACACATGCTTCAGGACCAATGAGCTGGTAGAGGTCTGAGCTTGTAAAAAGAATCTGACACTTTGAAACTCTCAGGGTGCCCCGACTTTTGCACATGCCAAAATTATGTTTTTCATTTTTGTAATTTTGTTCAATTTATAAAATAAAATGTAACGATGCATTAATGTTTCCTGACAATATTGTCTTTTTTTCACATATACCAGAGAGACAGTAAATATGAATATAACTTTTTAAATATATAAAATATGCTGTTTTTAAAGGGGTGCCCTGACTTTCGCACACAACTGTATGTATGTATGTGTATATATGTATGTGTGTGTATATATATATATACACACATATATATATATATATATATATATATATATGTGTGTGTATATATATGTATGTATGTGTATATATATATATGCGTGTGTATATATATGTATTTATATATATGTATTTATGTGTATATATATATGTATGTGTGTGTGTGTGTATATATATATGTGTGTGTATATATGTATGTGTATATGTGTGTATATGTGTGTATATATGTATGCATGCGTGTATATATACATACATATATACACACACATACATACATAACCAGTGACATCAAAGGCCTCCTGAACCAGAAGAAGGCGGCCTTCAGAGATGGTGACACACAGGAGCTCAAGCGGATACAGAAGGAACTAAGAGTCCAGCTCAGAGAGGGGAAGGAGCAATACAGAAGGAAAATAGAACAGAGGATGCAGAACAACAGCATGAGGGAGGTATGGGAGGGGATGAAGACCATCACTGGCTGCAGCTCAAAGAAAGGAGCCCCCATTGAGGCTGATGTGGGAAGGGCAAACCAGTTAAACCAGTTTTTTAATAGGTTTGATCTCCCTGCACCTACGAGCACAGCAACCCCCACCCACCTAACCCCACAAGCCATCTCCAGCACAGAAGAGGACACCTCCCCCCCCCCCGCTCACACCACCCACCATCACAGCAGCTCAGGTATGTGGAGAGCTGAGGAGGCTACGCCCTGGCAAAGCTACAGGTCCAGATGGAGTCTCCCCCAGACTACTGAAGACCTGTGCGCAGGAACTGGGACACCCCCTGCAGCGTATCTTCAACCTGAGCCTGGGACAGGGGAGGGTTCCCCAGCTGTGGAAGACATCCTGCATCATTCCAGTCCCCAAGAAACCACATCCTGGGGAGCCGAACGACCTTCAGGCCGGTCGCCCTGACGTCCCACGTGATGAAGACCATGGAACGGCTGCTGCTCCATCACCTGAGGCCACAGACCCACCACGCTCTCGACCCTCTGCAGTTTGCTTACAGGGAGAAGGTTGGAGTAGAGGATGCCATCATCTTCTTGCTTCACCGTTCTCTTTCTCACCTGGACAGAGGCAGTGGTGCTGTGAGGATTACATTTTTGGACTTCTCC
>NC_041058.1:349857-354806 GCF_900634775.1 Gouania willdenowi | reverse complement strand
TTTTCAACACAAAATTCCGAAAAAAAAAAATTGAGTTAGGACCATCATCTAGACCCTAAAAAACTACTGTAATTATAATGCACATACTTAACAAAGGGCTAAAAAAAAGCAATGAGTCACCAAAACACAAAAATCCCATATCATCTTAAATCGAAGGTAAAGCTATAGTAAGGCATCTTTTTCAAACCTTTCAAAAAAAAAAAAATTTGATTTCAGGCCATCATTAGATCCTAAAAACTACTGTAAATATAATGACATACTTAAACAGGCTAAAAGGCTATAAGGCACCAAAAACACAAAAAACAAAAAAATCACCCAAAATTAAAGTAAGGCTATAGCAAGGCTTTTTTTTAAAAAAAATTAAAAAAAAAAAAAATTGCGGTTGGACCCTCATTAGACCTAAAACTACTGCAATATAATGCACATACTTAAACGGGGCTAAAAAGGCTATAAGGCACAAAAAATGACAAAAACTAACTCACCCCAAAATAAAAAGTAAGGCTAAAGCAGGGCATTTTTTCAAAAAAATTCCGAAAAAAAAAAAATTGAGTTAGGACCATCATTTACCCTAAAAAACTACTGCAAATATAATGCACATACTTAAACGTGGCTTAAAAAAAGCAATAAGTCACAAAAACAACAAAAATCCCATATCATCTTTAAATCGAAGGTAAAGCTATAGTAAGGCATATTTTTCAAAAATTTGAAAAAAAAAAAAAAAATTGACTTTCAGGCCATCATTAGACCATAAAATCTACAGTGAGTATAATGCACATACTTTAAACGGGCTAAAAATGCAGAGTAAAACCAACAAAAAATGACAAAAATTCAAAAAATAAACCCAGCTTCAGAGGTAAGGCTATAGTCCAGAAAACAATAGAACATTTTTGAAAATTAGTTTTTCAGGTAAGCCATAAAGGATAATCAGCTTCCCAAAGAAAGGTGTAAACTGGGATTGAACACTCAACCTCTGGATCAAAATACAACCTCTCTACCACCTCAGGCTATAGGCTCAGGTCACTCAACTGCATCAAAACGGATGTAAGGCTATAGTAAGGCATCAAAAAACATTGAAAAAAAAATTTAAACGCATTGAATTGGAGGTAAGGCCTTGAAAAATAAAAAAAAAGGTTTTGAAAAAAGTGCATCAAAAAATGCAGTAAAGCACAAAAAATGGCAAAGTCAAAAAATAACCCAACTTCAGAGGTAAGGCTATAGTAAGGCATCAAAAGAAAAAAGAACTGTAAAAAAAAAAAATTGAGTCAAGACCATTATTACATCCTAAAAACTACTGTAATTATAATGCACATACTTAAACAGGGCTAAATAAGCAGTACGGCACAAAAAATGACAAAAAATTAAAATCACCCAAAATAAAAAGTAAGGCTATAGCAAGGCATTTTTTTCAAAAAAATTCCGAAAAAAAAAAAATTGAGTTAGGACCATCATTAGACCCTAAAAACTACTGTAATTATAATGCACATACTTAAAAAGGGCTAAAAAAAAGCAATGAGTCACAAAAACAACAAAAATCCCATATCATCTTAAATCGAAGGTAAAGCTATAGTAAGGCATATTTTTCAAAAATTTCAAAAAAAAAAAAAAAATTTGATTTCAGGCCATCATTAGATCCTAAAAACTACTGTAAATATAATGCACATACTTAAACAGGGCTAAAAAGGCTATAAGGCACAAAAAATGACAAAAAACAAAAAATCACCCAAAATAAAAAGTAAGGCTAAAGCAAGGCATTTTTTTCAAAAAAATTCCGAAAAAAAAAAAATTGAGTTAGGACCATCATTATACCCTAAAAACTACTGCAAATATAATGCACATACTTAAACGGGGCTAAAAAAAAAGCAATGACGTCACAAAAACACAAAAATCCCATATCATCTTACTCGAAGGGTAAAGCTTATAGTAAGGCATATTTTTCAAAATTTCAAAAAAAAAAAAAATTTGATTTCAAGGCCATCATTAGATCCTAAAAACTACTGGAAATATAATGCACATACTTAAAAAGGGCTTAAAAAAAAAGCAAGGAGTCACAAAAACAACAAAAATCCCATAGTCATCTTAAATCGAAGGTAAAGCTATAGTAAGGCATATTTTTCAAAAATTTCAAAAAAAAAAAAAAATTTGATTTCAGGCCATCATTAGATCCTAAAAACTACTGTAAATATAATGCACATACTTAAACAGGGCTAAAAAGGCTTATAAGGCACAAAAATATGACAAAAAACAAAAATCACCCAAAAATAAAAGTAAGGCCTAAAGCAAGGCATTTTTTTTCAAAAAATTCCGAAAAAAAAAATTGAGTTAGGACCATCATTATACCCTAAAAACTACTGCAAATATAATGCACATACTTAAACGGGCTAAAAAAAAGCAATGAGTCACAAAAAACAACAAAAATCCCATATCATCTTAAATCGAAGGTAAAGCTATAGTAGGCATATTTTCAAAAATTTGAAAAAAAAAAAATTTGATTTCAGGCATCATTAGACCATAAAATCTACAGTGAGTATAATACACATACTTTAAACGGGCTAAAAAATGCAGTAAAACACAAAAAATGACAAAAATCAAAAATAACCCAGCTTCAGAGGTAAGGCTATAGTCCAGAAAACAATAGAACATTTTTGAAAAAATAGTTTTTCAGGTAAGCCATAAAGGATAATCAGCTTCCCCAAAGAAAGGTGTAAAACTGGATTGAACACTCAACCTCTGGATCAAAATACAACCTCTCTACCACCTCAGGCTATAGGCTCAGGTCACTCAACTGCATCAAAAGGGGATGTCAGGCTATAGTAAGGCATCAAAAAAACATTGAAAAAAAACTGTAAACGTTTTGAATTGGAGGTAAGGCCTTGAAAAATAGAAAAAATGTTTTGAAAAAAGTGCATCAAAAATGCAGTAAAGCACAAAAATGGCAAAGTCAGAAAATAACCCAACTCAGAGGTAAGGCTATAGTAGGCATCAAATGAAAAAAGAAACTGAAAAAAAAAAATTGAGTCCAAGACCATTATTACATTCCTAAAAACTACTGCAAATATAATGCACATTACTTAAACAGGGCTAATAAGCAGTAAGGCACAAAAAATGACAATATATATATATATATATATATATATATATATATATATATGTATGTGTCTATATATATGTATGTGTGTGTGTATATATATGTGTGTATGTCTGTGTATATATATATATATATGGTGTGTATATATGTATGTCTGTGTATATATGATGTGTTGTATATATATATACAGTTGTGTGCGAAAGTCAGGGCACCCCCTTTAAAAACAGCATATTTTATCTATTTCAAAAGTTATATTTATATTTACTGTCTCTCTGGTATATGGGAAAAAAAAGACAAATATTGTCAGGAAACATTAATGCATAGTTACATTTTATTTTAATAAATTGAACAAAATTACAAAAATGAAAACATAATTTTGGCATGTGCAAAAGTCGGGCACCCTACAGCATCAGTACCTTCAGTACTTAGTAACACCCCCTCTGGCAGATATCACAGCTTGTAAACGCTTCTTATAGCCAACAACAAGTCTCTGGATTCTATTATTTGGGATTTTTCCCCATTCTTCCTTGCAAAAGGCTTCCAGTTCTGCAATATTCCTAGGACGTCTTGCATGCACAGCTCTTTTAAGATCTACCCACAGATTTAGATAATGTTTAAGTCTGGAGACCTGTGAAGGCCATTCCAAGACCTTCAGCTTGCGTTTCTTGAAGTAGTCCATGGTGGATTTGGAGGTATGTTTAGGATCATTATCCTGTTGTAGAAGCCATCCTCTTTTCAGCTTTAGCTTTTTTACAGATGCTGTGATATTTGCCTCCAGAATTTGCTGGTATTTAATTGAATCCATTCTTCCTCCACCCGAGCAATGTTTCCTGTCCCACTGGCTGCAACACAACCCCAAAGCATGATGGATCCACCCCCATATTTAACAGTTGGCAAGGTGTTCTTTTCATGAAATGCTGCTCCTTTTTTTCTCCAAACATACCTTTGCTTATTCAGAATCAGAATCAGAAATGTTTTATTTGCCATGTACAGTTTTAAGGACAGTACAAGGAATTTGACTTGGTGGTTGGTGCACAAAACAAACAACAAAAAGAAATAAAAGAAATAAAAACAAAACAACAAAGAACAACCCAGCAACAATAATAATAATAATGATAAATATAAAGGATGAGGGATAAATAAAGGATAGATAGAGAATAAAGGATAAATAGGATAATATAAATATATATATACAGTGCAGCAGATATCAAGCTGGCGGAGGTGGTGATCGGGTGGGGGGGGTGTTCAGTGGGTGACTTGGGGTGTGTTCATGTGGATGGTGGCAGAGGGAAAGAAGCTGTTTTGTGTCTGGAGGTTCTGGTCCTGATGGACCGAAACCTCCTACCAGAAGGGAGAGATTGAAACAGTTTATGACCGGGGTGGGAGGGGTCGGCCACAATCTTTCCTGCACGCCTCAAAATCCTGGAGGGGTTCAGGTCCTGGAGGGAGGGCAGATTGCAGCCGATGACCTTCTCTGCAGAGTGGATGATACGCTGCAGTCTGGCCTTGTCCTTGGCCGTAGCTGCAGCGTACCAGATGGTGATGGAGGAGCAGAGGATGGACTGGATGATGGAGCTGTAGAAGTTCACCATCATCTTTGTTGGCAGACTGAACTTCTTCAGCTGCCGCAGAAAGTACATCCTCTGCTGAGCTTTTTTGATGATGGAGCTGATGTTCAGCTCCCACTTGAGGTATATTGTGGCCAAAGAGTTCTATTTTAACTTCATCAGTCCACAGCACTTGTTTCCAAAAGTCATCAGGCTTCTGTAGATGTTCTGTTGCATATTTTTGACGTTGTATTTTATGATGAGGTCGTAGATAAGGTTTTTTTTCTACAGACTCTTCCATGAAGGTCTTGTTTGTG